>NC_061859.1:21942-28910 GCF_019202785.1 Penaeus chinensis
GGGGGCCCAAAGGTTTCTCTAAAGAGGGGGGGAGAGAGGCCAAGGTTCTCTAAAGAGGGGGGGGGAGAGAGGGCCAAGGTTCTTAAAGAGGGGGGCGAGACGAGGGCAAGCGTTTCTCTAATGACGAGGGGGGGAGAGAGGGCCAAGGTTCTTAAAGAGGGGCGGGGGGGGACGAGGGGGCCCCAAGGTTCTCTAAGTGGGGGGGATGAGTGGGCCAAGGTTCTCTAAAGGGGGGGGGAGAGGGGCCCAAAGGGGTTCTCTAAAGAGTGCGCGGGGAGGAGGAGTCGCGGCCAAGGTTCCTCTCAAAGAGGGGGGAGCCGAGGGCAAGTAACTCCTAAAGACGGGGGGGGGAGAGAGGGCCAAGGTTCTCTAATGAGGGGGCCGGAGTGTATTAGAGGCGCCAAGGTTCTCTTAAGAGGGGGGGAGAGGAGGGCACGGCCTTCTCTAAAGAGAGGGGGGTGAGAGGGCCACCAGGTTCTCTTCAAGTGGGGGAGACGAGGGGGCCCAAAAGGTTCTCAAAAAGAGGGGGGGGCGATGAGGGCCATGGTTCTCTAAAGTGGGGGGGACGCGTAGGCACAGAGAGGGCTAAGGTTCTCTAAAGAGGGGGGTGGAGGAGAGGGCCAAGGGTCTCTAAGGGGGGGGGGGAGAGGGCCTAGGTTCTCTAAAGGGGGGGGGGGAGATGGAGGGCAAGGTTCTCTAAAGAGGAGGGGGACGGAAAAGAGAGGGCCAAAGTTTCTCTAAAGATGGGGGTGGCGATTGAGAGGGCCAATGTTCTCTAAAGAGGGGGGGAGCGAGGGCCAAGCTTCTTAAAGAGGGGGGGGTGCGAGAGCGAGAGGAGAGGCAATGCGTCTCTAAAGAGGGGTGGGGGGGCGTGGCCACGCTTCTCTAATGGTCGGCGGGGGGGGGGACACATAGGGAAGGCCGTGTGGGTACTTCGCCGTGGCAGAAATGGGCGCCTTCCGTGTCCGAGCCTAAGTTTCCGAATTTTCCTTTTTTTTTTCTTTTCCTTGTACTTTCAGGCGTAGATCTGGGCAAGGGTAAATGATCTTTTTTTTTTTTTTTTTTTTTTTTTTGGGGGTTTTTTGGGAGTTCTTTTTGGCTTTTTATTTATTGTGAGCAGGGGGAAATTTCTAAAAAATAAAGATTTTTTTTTTTTTTATGGGCCCCTCCCCTCTAACCTTTTAAAACAACACACTCAAAATAAAATTGGGGCTTGAATTTTTTTTATATAATATATTTTTAATATATTTTTATATATATTTTTATATGTTTATGTATAGGTAAAAATTTATAAAATATTATATATTTATATTTTTTGTGTGTGTGTGTATGTGTGTTTTGTGTGTGTGTGTGTGTGTGTGTATATTTTATATATTTTTGTAAAATTATATATAAAATTTTAATTTTATATTTTTTTTTAATTTACACCACACAAACATTACACAAACCACCCACACAACCACACTTATATATAATATTTATATTTTTAAATTTTTATATTATTTTATGTTATAAAATGTTGTGTGTATTTTACAGTGGAGTGTGTTTTTTGTGTGTGTATGTGTTCCCATGTTTATATAAAATATATATTTTTATATTTATATATTATTATATTTCATATATATTTTTATAAAATTTATATATATATTTTATATATATATATCTTTTTATATGTTTTGGGTTTATATATGTATACACCCACAATATGTTTTGTTATAAACATACACATAACACACACAAAAAACCACACACCCCCACACAACACACACACAAATATCAAACTATTATCTATCCATCTATCATATATTTTTCCTATTTTAAAATATATAATTTATTCGACTCGGATAAAAATTGTAACCCAGGGTTATGCCTGCAAAACAATTTCCCAAAATTCTTCAGATATTTTTTTTTTTATTTCAAATTTAAAAAAATATTTGGGACCAATAAGTATTTTAAAAAAAATTCCGGGAATCTTTTATAAAATTAAAATTTTGGTAAAAAATTAAAATTTACCTTTAAAAAACTTCAACGTTAAAAAATTTATTTTTCCTTTGAAACACAAGTGAGTATTATTTTGGTTTTTAACAATTGGGGGGGCATAAAAATTTTTGGGGCATAAAAAAAAATTTAAAAAGTTATCCCGTGTCTTGGCCCCTTTTAAAAAAATAAATATAACATAATCATTGATCTTTAACCCCTTTTTGGAAAAGACTTTGTTGTTTTAAATTTGTAATATATTTTGGGCGTTATTTGGGTTTCCCCTCACCTGTCCTCGCCAGCCATACCTATTACCCTCGGCACCGTCCCCCCCCCCCCCCCCCCCAAAGGTTTCCTATTAAAACCCCGGGCCCGGAATACCCCATTTAAATCTTTATGTTTTAATGAGATTCTCCAGTCCCCAATTTCATTTTGTATGTAGTACGGAAAAAAAAAGTATTTAAGTTTCCGGGGTTTTTTTTTTCACCGTAAAAGGGTTGGGGGCCCGGTTTCGGGCAAAAGGGGAAAATTTAAGTACCCGTTCCGTGAAATATTAATTTAAAATATATTTTTATATTTTTTTAAAAAAATTTGGTGGGGTTTTTAAAATTTTATTTTTTAATTTCAACTTATATATTTTAAAAAATTTTGTAAAAAAAATTTTAATTATTAATAAAAAATTTTTTAAATTTTTATGTAGTTGCTTTTATTTATATAAATTTTATTGTATATTTATTTTTTTTAAATTTATGCCCCTACATATTATAAAATATATATAAAATTTATAAAATTTTTATATTAACTATATATATTTTACTTTTTTTAAAATTTTTAGTTTAAATTTATATTTAAAAATTTATTTTATATATTTTATACTATTTTTTATATTATTTTTTTAAAATAATTTTTCATACATATATATATATATTTTTTATATTTAAAAAATATATAATTTATATATATATAATTTTATAATAAAAACAAACCCCCCCCCCCCCCCCACCAACATATAATATAAAATATATATATATTATATATATTTATTTTATTATATTAAATATAAACAGATAGCTTTTTAAAGGGAGAGAGAAAGAAAAAAGAGAAAAGAGAGAGGGGGAAAAAGGGAAAACGGGGGTTCGCCCACCCCAAGGCGTGCCCCAAAAAAGGCCAATAACCCCGCCCCCGGGGGCGCCGTGATTTTTCTCCCCTCGCTCCCCCCTTTCCCAGGCGGAATCGCAGTATTTAAAAAAAATGATTTTAATGATGAATAAAACCTTCCCCCCCCCCCCCCCCAACCCCCCGTTCTCCATCCCCCAAAACCTTTCCTCAGAACGCCACCTTTTAGCGCCCCCGGGGGTATGCTCGACGAAACCCCCGGGCAGGAGGAGAGGGGGGCACCGAGAGAGAGAGAGAGGGGCCCAGAGCAGGAGAGAGGGGAGAGAGAAAAAAAAAAAAAAAAAAACAAAAGAAAACGAGTTAAGTCCCGAAAGGGCACAACCAAACCCCCCCCTCCCTCCCTGCCCCCCCCTCCCCCCTGCCCTCCCCTTCGCCTCTCCCCCTTTTGCCTCTCAACCCCCCGGGCCCCCTACCTCGAGGCGCGGGGCCCCGCACTTTAAAGCGCTAACGAACCCAGGGTTCTCCCCGCCCCCACGAGTCCGGAAAAGGGGTCGTAAAAAAGGGGGGTGGAAGGAAGGGGGGGAAAGGGCGGGAGGAAAAGGGGAAGAAGGGGGGAAAGGGAAGGGAGGAGGAGGGAAGAAAAGAAGGGGGGGGAGTGAGGAAGGGAGGAGGGAGAGAAGGGAGGGAGAAAAGAGGTAGGAGGGAGGGAAAAGGGAAGGGGGGGGAGGAAAAGGGGGGAGTGGGGGGGGGAATAGGGGGGAGGGGGAGGAAAGGGAGGAAAAGGAGGGAAAAAAAAAAAGGGAAAAGAGAAGGAAGGAGTGAGGTAGGGGAAAAGGGGGAGAGAAGGGCGGAAAGAGAAGAAGGGGAGGGGGGAAGAGAGGGTGAAAAGGGAAAAAAGGAAGGGGGATAGGGCAGAGAAGAATGGATGGGAGGAAGGGGGAAAAAAAAGACCCGTAAAAAAAGGGGAAACAGAAGGAGATGAGAATCGGAAAAGGGAAAGGAAAGGGAAGAAAGAGAAAAGGGGGACCCGGGGGGAAGGGGGGAGGGGGAGGGCCCTTTGTTTAAAGGGGCGGGGGGGGGGGGGGGGCGTGGTCCTTTTCAGGGGAGAAAGGGGGGGGGGGGGGGGAAAAAGAGTTTTTGATGGGGGGAAGGGGTCCCCTTTTTTAACATTTAAAAAATCAGATGCCAAAACGGCGTTTAAAAAAAAGAGGTGCTTATGGGCCCCAACGGGCCGGGAAGGACAGAGGAGAGAGAGAGAGAGAGAGAGAGAAGGGAGGGGAGAGAGAGATAGAGAGTGCGGAGAGAGAAAGAGAAGAAGGGGGAGGAAAAGAGAGAGAGAGAGAGGGGAGAGAGAGAGAAGAGGGGGGAGAGGGGAGAGAGAGAGAGAGAAAAATTTTAGAGAGAGAGAGAGAGAGATTTTGGGGGGAGGGGGGAGAGAGAGAGAGAGGAGAGAGAGAGAGAAGAAAAAAGTGAGGGCCCCAAAAGGGGAGAAAAAAAAAAAGAGAGTGAAGAGAGAGAGAGAGAAGAAAAAAAAAAAAGAGAGAGAGCGGAGAGTGAAAAAGAGAGAGAAAGGGGGAGAGAGAGAGAGAGAGTTGTGTGTGTGGGTGTGAGAGATGAGAGAGAAAAGAGAGAGAGAAAGAAAAGGGGGGGGTTGGGGGGGTAGAAACCGGAACGGAAAAAAAATATTAGTTGAGATTGGGGAGGAAAAAATTTAATTTCCCCAAAAGTTCCCGGTGGGGTAGAGATCAGTTTTTTTAAACCTGATGTCCAAAACAAGTCACGTGACCGTGAATGTGCGGGTTTTCCCTCGGCGGGGGGGGGGAGGGGGGGTTTGGGAAAGGGGGTGGGGGTAGGGGTGGGGGAGGGGAGCAGGGCAACGGCGAGTTGTGGTAGGGGAGAGAATGTGATTCAGTGAAAGAAAGAGAAAGAGAGAGGGAGGAAAAGGGAAGAGAGAGAGAGAAGAGAGGAACAGCTGACAAACAAATGACAAACAACAACGATAGCCACAAAGGCAATGTAATTCTAGATACGTGGCAAAGGGAAAGGAAACCAACGACAGAAAAAAAAATATTAGAGCGAAAAAAAAAGAAAAAGAAAAAGAAGAAAAAGAAAAAGAGGGGGGGAAGAGAGAGAGGAGAGAGAAAAAAAGGGAGGGGGAGAGAGAGAGAGAGAGTGGAGAGGGAGGAAGAAGGGGGAGAAGAGAGGGGGGAAAAAGGAGGGAAAAAAGAAAAAGGGAGAGAGGAGAGGAGAGAGGGAGGGGAGGAGAGAGGGGAAGGAGAGGAGGAAAGGAGAGAAAAGGGAGAGAGAGAGAGATAGAGCGGAGAGAAGAAGGAGAGAGAGAAAAGAGGAAAAAGAGAAAGAGAGAGAGAGTGAGAGAGGGAGGAGAGAAATAGAAACAGACGCACAAAAAGAGACAAGGAAAATTGATTTTAATTGTAATAATTAACAGGGCAAAAAAAGACGTTTTTGGAGGGGGGTAATTGATTATAGGAAAGAAAGAGAGGAAAGAGGGAGGGGGGAAGAGCGAGAGAGAGAGAGAGAGGAGAGAGGAAGAGAGAGGGGAGAAAAAGAGGGGAGAGAGAGAGAGAGAGAGAGGAGAGAGGAGAGAGAGGAACGAAGAAAAGAAGAAAGAGAGAGAGGGAAGGGGAGAGAGAGAGGAGAGCGAAGAAGAGAAGAAAAAGAGAGAGAGAGAAAAACGACTAGAAAAAAAAAAAATTCAGAGCGAAGAAGAAAAGAAAGAGAAGAGAGAGAAATAAACGACTAGAAAAAAAATATTTAGAGCGAAGAAGAAGAAGAAAAAGAGAGAGGGGGAAAGAGAGAGAGAGAGAGAGAGGAGAGGAGAGAGAAAATAGATAGATAATGATAGAGAGAGAGAGAGAGAGAAGAGAAGAAGATAGTAAAAGATAGAGAGAGAAGAGAGAAGGGGGAGAGGAGAGGGGAGAGAGATAGAAAAGAGAAGAAAAAGAGAGAGGAGAGAGATTAGAAGAGGAAAGAAGAAGGAGAGAGGGGAGAGAGAGAGAGAGAGAGGGGAAGGGGAAAAAAAAGAGAAAAGGAGAGAGAAGAAGAAGGGGAAAGGAGAGAGAGGGAGAAGAGAAGAGGAAGAGAGAGAAAAGAGAGAAAAGGGGAGAGGAGAGAGAGAGAGAGAGAGAGAGAGAGAGAAAAGAGAGAGAGAGAGAGAGAGGAGCGAGAGAGAGAGAGAGAGAGAGAGGGGGAGAGGGGAGGAAGAGAGAGAGAGAGAGAGAGAGAGAGACGCACAAACAGGAAAAAAGGAGAGAAGAGAGATAGAGAGGAGAGAGGAGGAGAGAGAGGGGAGAAACCCAAAAGGGAGAAAGAAGAGGAGAGAGAGAGAGAGAGGAGGAGAGAGAGAGAGAGAGAGAGGACGCAGACAGACAGACGTACAAACTGAGAGAAGGAAAGAGAGAGAAAGAAGAGAGAGGAAGGAGAGAAGAGAGAGGGAGAGAGAGAGGAGAGGGAAAAGGGAGGGAGGAGAGAGGAGAGAGAGAGGAGGAGGGAGAGAGGAGAGTAGGGGAGAGAGAGAGAGAGAGGGGAGAGGAGAGGGAAGAGAGGAAGAGAGAGAGAGAGAGAGAGAGAGAGAGAGAGAGAGAGAGAGAAAGGGGGAGAAAAAGAGAGAGAAGAAGAGAGAGAAGAGGGAGAGAGGAAGGGGGAGAGAGAGATAGATGAGAGAGAGAGGGGAAAGGGGGGAGATGAGAGAAGGGGAGAGAGAAGAGAGAGAGATAGAGAGAAGAGAGAAGAAAGAGGAAGAGAAAAGAAGAGAGAGAGAGAGAAAAGAGAGAAGAAAAGAGAGAGGAAAAGAGAGGGAGAAGGAGGAGAGAGAGAGAGAAGGAGAGAGAGGAGAGAGAAAGGGGAAAAGGAGA
>NC_061859.1:41510-44010 GCF_019202785.1 Penaeus chinensis
AGAAATTGCTATTAGTTTTATTAGTAATAGAAATGTCTTTGTTATTATTACTGGTATTCTGAAAAATTATTGTTATTATTTATCATTACTGGTATACCTAAAAATATCATTGTTACTATTAATACTAATATTCTTAGTGATGTCATTATTATTATTATTATTATTATGATTACTATTATAATGATCATGTTTACTGTTAATATTCTTAGAAATTTCATTGTCATTATTATTGTTATTATAGATATCATTGTTTATTTTTATTTTCATTACTAATGTTATTCTTAGTATTATCATTATCAAAGTTATTCCATCATATCTGCCAAAACAGCCATAGCCTGAACCCCCTAGGCTAATCCCCTGTCTTTGCCCCTCCAACAACACCCCTTCACAACCAACAACCATCGCAACCTCCAACAGCGATCCCAAATGTTCATCTTTCCAGGGTCAGGCACCAGAACCTGAGCCAGACACTCCTCCTGAGGTGGTTACCGTGGCAACAGAGGCCTGGTCCTCCCTGCTGGGTGGAGGACAACTGGCACCTGTCACAGTTGACATGACAACACTGGTACCCTGCCTGGAGGTCAGGGCCTCCTTCGGGCAGAGCCAGTTCCATGTGGACCAAGAAGTGGCCATCACACTCATGATAAGGTTTGAAGAGATTTTTTTCAATATTATTCATATTCTTATCCTTTCTTTGTACCTGTTGGATCTGTGAGCAGTAGGCTTAGTTGAGTGGTGACACACTCTCTCTCTCTCTCTCTCTCTCTCTCTATTACTCTGTATCCCCTAGTTGATCAAGTATTATTATTATTATCATTATCTTATTATTATTATTATACCTCTTTGTTTGTCTCCCCAGGAACACGTGCCAGGAGCCCCTTCAGCTGAGTTCCCTTGGGGTGACCACCAACTCCCCCTCCTACAATGACCGGCTGCTGGAGACGCGGCCAGAGAACCTGCTCCTTGAGCCGAACTGCGTCAAGGAGCTGTCCCTGAGCTTCAAGCCCATAGTGGAGGATGTGAGGAAGAAGGTGAAGGTGAGTAGTGGAAAGGGCTGGTGGGAAAGCAGTGTAGAAGGTAAAGCCCTGTTTTATTGTCTTATTTTCTTCTGTGACTTTTGCCTTCTAATAGATGCTCTTTCTTCTTTTCTTCTTCCTCCTTCTCTTCCCTTTCTTCTTTCAATTGTCTGGCTCCTCTTTTCCTTTATATCTTCTTCCATCTCCTCTATTTCTTCCTTTTTCCACCTCCTTTGCTTTTTCTTCTTTTAATCTTCTGCCTCCCATTTTTTTCTTTCTCTTTTCCTTCCACCTCCTCCCCTTTTCTTCTTTATCCTACATTTCCTTTTTCTTCTCTTCTCCTGCCACCTCCTCTTTTTTTTTTTCCTTCCATCTCCTCATTTCTCCTTTCCCCTCATCTTATCTTATCTTCTCCCCTCTTCTTTTTATCCTTCCAATATACTCTTTTACTTCTTATCTTCTTCTTGCCAAACTACCTTTCGTTTCCCGACTCAGTTTCTTATCATTCTTGGCAGGTGACCGGCGTGAGGGCCCAGCTGGGTACTCCCGGAAGCAGCATAGTGGTGAGTCTGCAGTGGTCTGGGCCCGGCAACGAGGGGGTCACTGTGCACGCGGGAAACACTCCGTCTTTCTCAGAGTTCAAGTAAGTAGCTCATAAGATATTTGCTCTTTTTATTTCTCTCTCTCTCTCTCTCTCTCTCTCTCTCTCTCTCTCTCTCTCTCTCTCTCTCTCTCTCTCTCTCTCTCTCTCTCTCTCTCTCTCTCTCTCTCTTTTCCTCTCTCTTTGTCTTCTTATTCTTATTCTTCTTTCTTTCTTTGTCCTCCCATGTCATCCTTCATTTTACTCCTCTTTTTAGAAATAATTATCTATTTTTCTTCCTTTTTTCATATAATTTACTTGCCTGATAAGATTGTCTAAAGATGAAATTAATATTTAATGTTATTTTTATATTTTTCTATGTACGTTTAGACAATCTTCATAATTGCAATATTATTGTCTAAATAAACTTTAAGATAAAACCATAAAACAAGAAAGTGCATAAAATATTTATAAACACTGTTACTCGTAATTACAGCATTCTCTGCGGAGATAAGTTTGACACAACCGTTCCCATCGCAGAGACAGAAATTTTGCCCAGACAACCAAAACTCCAAGTCAAGGTATAGGCTCTTTGTTTTGTCTGTGCAAGAATGGTGCATAGGTTGCCTTGTTCTTGGTTTTGCTTTCATTTGCTCATTAATTGTTTTGGTTCATAGTTTACTTTGTTATTATTATAATCATTGTTGAATGAGAATGGTATATTGTGTAACCTCCAAATACTTGTGCGTTGGTGTTCATTTGACCAGCAGCGGTAGGTCTCTCTCCTTAGAACAGAATTGAAAGTCAGTGCTTAAACTTCCCACAACTACCAGATGGGGTTGAGTGTGGCGCACAATTATTGGTTGTTTACTCTATAGTGGCTGGTGCATTTCAATTAATCTTT
>NC_061859.1:51510-59010 GCF_019202785.1 Penaeus chinensis
CCCCCCCCTCTCCCTCTTCCCAATCTCCCTCCCCTCTCTCTCCTCCCTCCTCTCCCTCTCCTTCCCCTCCCTCTCTCCTCCCGCCTCTCTCCTCCCCCCCTCCTCCCCTCTCTCCCCCTCCTTTTCCCTCTCTCTCCTCTCCCCTCCCCATCTCAAAACTCCCCTCTTCCCCTCCCCCTCCCACCCCTCTCTCCCCTCCTCCTTCCCCCCCTCTCCCTCCTCTCCTTTTCCTCCCTCCCCCCTTTCCCCTCCCTCCAAATTTTTCCCCCCTCTCCTCTCATTCTCTCCCCTCCCCCCTCTCCTCCCCTCCCTCTTCATTCCTCCCTCCTCTCCCTCCCACCTCTTCTCCTCCTCCCCATCTCCCCCCCTCCCTCTCCCCCTCCTCTCCCCTCTCCTCCTCCTCCCTTTTCCCCCCCTCTCCTTCCCCTCCCTCCCCCCTCTCCTCTCTCTCTCTCCTCTCTCTCACTCCTTCTCTCTCCCTCTCTCCTCTCCTTCCCTCCTCTTCCTCTCTCTCTCTCCATCTCTCCTCTCTCTCTCCTCTCTCGCCTCCTCCTCTCTCCCCTCTCCCGTCTCCTCCTCTCTCTCTCTCTCTCTCTCTCGTCCTCCCTCTCTCTCCTCTTCCCACTCCCCTCCCTCTCCTCTCTCATCCTCTCTCTCCTCTCCACTCTCATCCTCCTCTCCTCTATCTCATCTCCTCTCTCTCTTCACGCTCCTCTCTCCCTCTCCTCTCTCTTCTCTCCTCTCCCGTCCTCTCACTCTCCTCTCTCCTCTCTCTCTCTCCCTCCCACCTCTCCTCCTCTCTCTCCCTCTCTCCTCTCTCTCCCTCTTCCCTCTCCTCACACCTCTCATCCCCTCCTCTCACCTCTCCTCTCCTCTCTCTCTCTCTCTCCCTCACCCACCTCTCCTCACTTCTCTCCCCCTCCCTCCTCTCTCTCTCTCCCTTCTCTCTCCAAGTTCTCTCTCTCCTCTCTCTCCTCTCCCTCTCTCCTCTCTCCTCTCTCCTCTCTCTCCTCTTCACTCTCTCTCCCTCCTCGCCTCTCTCTCACTCATCTCTCTCCCTCTCATCTCTCCTCCCTCTCCTCCTCCCTCTCATCCTCTCCCCTCCCTTCACTCTCCCCTCTCTCCTCTCACTCTCTCTCTCTCCCTCTCTCAGTCCTCTCTCCTCCTCTCTCTCTCTCTCCTCTCTCTCTCTCCTCCTCGTCTCCCTCTCTTCTCCTCCTCTCTCTCTCTCACCTCCTCTCACACCACCCCTCTCCTCTCTCCCTCTCTCTCGCTCTCTCCTCTCTCCTCCCTCTCTCACTCTCTCTCCCCTCTCTCTCCCTCTCTCCTCCCTCTCTCCTCCTCTCCTCCTCTCTCTCTCTCTCACTCTCCTCTCTCTCTCTCTCTCATCTCCAACTCCTCTCTCCCTCTCTCTCTCTCTCTCTCTCCTCTCTCTCCGTCCTTTCTCCCTCTCTCTCTCACTCTCTCTTCTCTCTCATCTCCCCTCTCCTACTCTCTCTCTCCTCTCTCTCTCTCTCTCATCTTCCTCTCCTTCTCTCTCTCTCCTCCCTCTCCCTCTCTCTCTCCCTCTCTCTGCTCTCCCACTCTCTCTCTTCTCTCTCTCTCCTCCTCTCCTCTCTCACATCTCTCCTTCTCTCTCTCACTCTCCTTCCTCTCTCTCTCTCCCTCCTCTCTCTCTCACCTCTCCTCATCTCCACCCTCATCCTCCTCCTCTCTCTCCTCTCCCTCTCCTCCTCCCTTCTCCTCACTCTCCTCTCCTCTCTCTCATCTCTCTCTCCTATCTCCTCCTCTTCTCTCTCCTCTCTCTCCTCCCTCCTCTCTGCTCTCCTTCACTCAATCTCCTCTCTCTCTCCTCTCTCTCCTCTCCTCCTCTCTCCTACCCTCTCTCTCCTTCTCTCTCCTCCTCTCATCTCACTCCTCTCTCTCTCTCTCTCCTCCTCCTCTCTCCATCTCTCTCTTTCTCCCCTCCCTCCTCTCTCTCCTCCCTCTTCTCCTCCTCTCTCTCTCTCATCTCTCCTCCTCACTCCTCCCTCCTCCTCTCCCTCTCTCTCTCTCCTCTCCTCCTCCCTCTCTCTCTCTCTCCTCTCCTCTCTCTCCTCCTCTCACTCTCCCTCTCCTCCTCCCTCTCTCCCTCTCTCTCCCCTCCACTCTCTCTCCTCTCTCTCCTCTCTCCTCTCTCCTCTCCACCTCTTCCTCTCACTCTCTCTCTCTCCTCCTCTCTCTCTCTCTCCCTCCTCTCTCTCTCTCTCTCTCATCTCCTCCTCTCCTCTCTCTCTCCCTCTCCCTCTCTCTTCCTCTCTTCTCTCTCCTCTCTCCCTCCACTCCCTCTCTCTCTCCTCCTCTCCTCTCTCGTCTCTCTCTCCTCTCTCCATCTCCATCTCTCTCTCCCCTCTCTCCTCTCTCCTCCCTCTCCTTTCTCCCTCCTCTCCCTCTCTCTCTCTCTCTCTCTCTCCTCCTTCTCCTTCTCTCTCTCCACTCCTCTCCTCCTCGTCTCTCTCTCTCCTCTCCGTCCTCTCCTCTCTCTCTCTCCTCTCACTCTCCTCTCCTCTCTCCTCTCTCTCCCTCCTCTCACTCTCTCTCTCCTCCTCCTCTCTCTCCTCTCTCTCATCCTCTCCTCTCTCTCTCCTCTCTCTCTCCTCTCTCTCCTCTCTCTCTCCTCTCCCCTCTCCTCCCTCTCTCTCTCCTCTCATCTCTCTCCTCCTCTCCTCTCTCTCTCCTCACCTTCCTCTCTCTCCTCTCTCTCTCCTCCTCTCCTCTCTCTCTCTCTCTCTCCTCTCTCCTTCTCTCTCTCTCTCCTCCCTCCCTCCTCTCACTCTCTCTCCTCTCTCTCCTCATCTCTCCTCTCCTCTCCTCTCTCCCTCCTCCTCTCTCTCTCCCTCATCTCTCTCCTCCCCCTCTCTCTCCTCTCCCTCTCCTCCCCTCTCTCCTCTCTCGTCTCTCTCTCACTCCCTCTCTCTCTCCTCTCTCTCTCTCTCTCACTCCTCCTCTCTCTCTCTCTCTCCTCCTCCCTCTCTCCTCCTCTCTCTCCTCTCCACTCATCCTCCTCTCTCTCTTCTCCCTCCTCCTCTCTCTCCTCTCTCTCCCCTTCTCATCTCTCCTCTCTCCTCCTCTCCCTCCTCACTCCTCCTCTCTCTCCTCTCTCACCTCCTCTCCTCTCTCTCCCTTCTCATCCTCTCTCTCTCCTCTCTCTCTCTCCACTCCTCACTCTCTCTCCTCCTCTCCTCTCCTACTCTCTCCTCCTCTCTCTCCCTCTCTCCCTCTCTCCTCGATCTCTCCTCCTCTCCCTCCCTCTCCTCTCTCTCCTCTCTCTCTCTCTCTCCTCTCGTCTCCCTCTCCTCATCTCCTCTCCTCTCTCTCTCTCTCTCCTCTCCTCTCATCTCCTCTCCTCTCCTCTCCTCTCTCCTCTCTCTCCTCTCCTCTCTCCTCTCTCCTCTCCCTCTTCTCCTCCTCTCCTCTCTCCTCCTCTCTCCTTCCCTCTCTCTCTCTTCCTCCTCTCTCTCTCTCCTCCTCTCTCCCCTCTCCTCTCTCTCCTCCTCTCTTCTCCCCCTCCTCTCTCTCTCCTCCTCTCTCCTTCCCTCTCCTCCCTCTCTCTCTCTCCCCCCCCCCCCCCCTCCTCCCTCCCCCTCTCCCTCCTCCTCCTCCTCCTCCCTCTCTCCCTCCCCCTCCCCCCTTCTCTTTCTCCTCTCCCCCTCTCTCTCCCCCTCCTCCCCCCTCCCCCTCCTCCCCCTCCTCCTCCCTCCCCCCTCCTCTCTCCTCTTCCCCCTCCCTCCCCTCCCCCCCTCCTCCCCATCTCTCTCCTCTCCTCTCCTCTCCCTCCTTCCTTCCCCCCCCCCCCCCTCCTCCCTCCCTCCCCTCTCCCCCCCCTCCCCTCCTCTCCCCCCTCCCCCTCCTCTTCTCTCTCTCTCTCTCCCCTCTCTCCCTCCCTTCTCGCCCTCCTTCTCTCCCCTCCTCTCTCTCCTCCCTTCTTTCCTCTCTTCTCTCTCTCCTTCCTCTCTCTCTCTCTCCTCTCTCTCCCCCCTCCTCTCCTCTCCTCTCTTCCTCTCTCTCTCCCCTCCTCTCTCTCTCTCCCTCTCTCCTCCTCTCTCTCTCTCTCTCCCTCTTCTCTTCTCCTCTCTCCTCCCTCCTCCCTTCCTCTCCTCTCTCTCTCTCCTCCTCCTCCTCCTCTCTTCCTCCCCTCTCCTCTCTTCCTCCCCTCTCTCTCTTCTCCTCTCTCCTTCCTCCCTCTCTCTCTCCTTCTCCTCTCTCTTTTCTCCCTCTCTCCCTCTCTCTTCCTTTTCTCCTCCTCCCCTCCTCCTTCCTCTCTCTCTCTCTCCCTCTCCTCTCTCTCCCTCCTCTCTCTCTCTTCCCTCTCTCTCTCCTCTCTCTCTCTTCTCCTCTCCCCTCTTTTCCCTCTCCCTCCTCCTTTCCTCTCTCTCTCCTTCCCCTCTCTCTCTCTCTCCTCCTCCTCTCCCTTCTTCCTCTCTCTCTCTCCTCTCTCTCTCTCTCTCTCTCTCTCTCTCTTCTCTCTCTCTCTCTCTCTCTCTCTCTCTCTCTCTCTCTCTCTCTCTCTCTCCTTCCTCTCTCTCTCTCTCTCTCTCTCTCTCTCCTTCCTCTCTCTCTCTCCTTCCTCTCTCTCTCTCTCTCTCTCTCTCTCTCTCTCTCTCTCCTTCCTCTCTCTCTCTCTCTCTCTCTCTCTCCTCTCTCTCTCTCTCTCCTTCCTCTCTCTCTCTCTCTCTCTCTCTCTCTCTCTCTCTCTCTCTCTCTCTCTCTCTCTCTCTCTCTCTCTCTCTCTCTCTCTCTCTCTCTCTCTCTCTCTCTCTCTCTCTCTCTCTCTCTCTCTCTCTCTCTCTCTCTCTCTCTCCTTCCTCTCTCTCTCTCTCTCTCTCTCTCTCCTCTCTCTCTCTCTCTCTCTCTCTCTCTCTCTCTCTCCTCTCTCTCTCTCTCTCTCTCTCTCTCTCTCTCTCCTCTCTCTCTCTCTCCTCTCTCTCTCTCTCTCTCCTCTCTCTCTCTCTCTCTCTCTCTCTCTCTCTCTCTCCTCTCCTCTCTCTCTCTCTCTCTCTCTCTCTCTCTCCTTCCTCTCTCTCTCTCTCTCTCTCTCTCTCTCCTTCCTCTCTCTCTCTCTCTCTCTCTCTCTCTCTCTCCTTCCTCTCTCTCTCTCTCTCTCTCTCTCTCTCTCTCCTTCCTCTCTCTCTCTCTCTCTCTCTCTCTCTCTCTCTCCTTCCTCTCTCTCTCTCTCTCTCTCTCTCTCTCTCTCTCTCTCTCTCTCTCTCTCTCTCTCTCCTTCCTCTCTCTCTCTCTCTCTCTCTCTCTCTCTCTCTCATTCCTTCCTCTCTCTCTCTCTCTCTCTCTCTCTCTCTCTCTCTCTCTCTCTCTCTCTCTCTCTCTCTCTCTCCCCCCCCCTCTCCCTGTCCCTCTCCCTCCAAGTTTTTAAAGAATTGAAATTCCTTTCTCCTCATAAATGAACCCCATCCATTCCTTTACCCTAATAGATGTTGTTCATTACTCCTAAGCCCACCATTCCTTTCAGCTGCGTCTCAAAGTGCTGCCGGGGTGCAGCGAAAGAGTGACGTACACCCTCTACCCTCTGCTGGCGGGCAATGTGCAACTGCCCAAGCTGTGCCTCAGCATCGACACACATTCCCCCGGCCAGCCAGCCTCCCTCGAAGCACTGCTGGCGCGCATCCTGCCCACTCATATATACATCATGGTAATTTGGGAAGTTGTTTGGTTATTCTCTTCCGCTTCTTCTTCTTTTGTATCAGCCTTTTTTGCTTATTATTTTTTCTGTTTATAATTTTTTTTTTTCAGTGTAGATTAGTTTAACAGCATTTCACTTATTTGCCAAGATTTATCCCTTTGAAATAAACATTAGGTCATAGCATTCACCTAGAAATAAACACTGGCTAATATCCCTTAGTTGTATTTACTCCTAGCACTCTCATGTCAAGACAGATTCCATGTTTCCCTCGCAGCATAGTGGTGTAGGCAACCCAGGGTACAGCAGGTTGATGTCTTCTCTGTATCCATGGTGTAGGCAGTCTATGATATTTCTACTCCTCCTTACGTGTTATAGTTTTATGGAACTTTGGTAGCTGAAGATTTTTCTTGTAAGAAAAAAAAAAAAGAGGATAGGAAATATATAAATACTTGTCACCATCCAGCATTCCTCACACAAAATATTGCATAAAAAAGCACTCTGTCTTACATGTAATTGATATAATAATAGCATATCAGAAACAACCCATCTGAACATGGCACCAGTGTCACCATTTTCAACACGGTGGTCATCATTACAATCTTCTTATGAGTGACGGAGCTTTTAAACCACGTCTCTTCCACCTACAGCCTCAAGCCAAGAAGAACGACACAGAAGTAGCAGCCTTGTCCAGCCAACTCGCAGCCATGGTCGCCAGCTGATCTCCCCATTGCGAAGGGAACGGCTTCTCAAGCGCTGTGGAGAGAAGCAGGATGCACTGTTAAGGCTGGAAGGGAGGCAGGTTCAGCTGACAGGAAGGGAGGAGGGGTGCAGAGGCTAGATTCTGATTCTTTTCTTGTCTCCTTTCACTTCTTTCTCTTCTTGCATTTTGTGATAAGAAGAAAGTTGAAATGTTGAACAGCTTTCATCCTCAAGTATGCAACATGGTGCCCCTTAACATTTTATGTTGCCTACCTGGTGAAGCGGATGTTGAGGTGTCATCCATTATTTACGCTGTAGGCAAAGGGGACACATGAAATCAACAAGACAAATCGGTCTTGTGGTCAGTTTTTTTTTTTTTTGGGGGGGGGGGGTAGTGTATTGTACATTTTGATTTTTTATGTGTCTTTATTTTGTTTGTGTGAATGCATGTCATGAGTGTGACTTCACAGCATTGTAACTAAATTAAAGTATAGAAAAAATGTTCATGAAACCAATGTTTAGAAACAAATTTTACATTTGTAACCTGCAGAAATTACATTCAGCTGTTTGGATGAAGTGTTTTATTTTCTTAATCTAAATGCTCTTAAAATATATAAATTTGGGGAGACGTTAAAGGAGAAAGAGGAAGTGTATTTACTGAAAGGTGCTTCTTGTGCAGTTACCTTGTAGGTTCTCTTGATTCTCATTATCTTATGCCAAGGTTTTTTATCTGATAGTTATGTTGTAATTTATTTGTTACCATTGTTTTTAATTTGTTTTTGTTCTTTTGCAAAAATGCCCCAGGGATTTCTAGTGAAGTGAATATATTTCCAAAAGTTTGTTAAATATTTTTTTATATTATTATGTTAAACAACCTGTTTAGTATAACAGTTTGCATTGTTAATTGTAATGCATAGGAATATAGATAAAAATCACAGCATAGAATGATATTATTTTTGCCTTAAAGTCGCCTGTAAAATTGTAGCCACTCTTTGGGGTGCATTGTTGGTTAACATGAGACAGAAGTAACCACAAGACAAGAGCTTCCTTCATGAAAAGACATCTTCAGAGGCAGAGGAAACTGATTAAGAATATAGTAACTAATCCAGCTTTGGTTAGAACTT
>NC_061859.1:64010-68981 GCF_019202785.1 Penaeus chinensis
GGGATTTACGCTGTGCCGTGCATGTAATGAAAAAAAATATTCTCCGTCTAACCCATATTGGAAGTGAGAAAATTTGAAAAAAACGATGGTCTTGAGGGCGGCGGTCTATGCCAGGACCTGGATTACATTGTTACGCAGCGCCGTGCAACAGTTTTGTGTTGTTTGAGACACTCCGTGTCCAAACAATGGGAGGAGTGTAGCCGCTGGCATCAGGGGTGTGGCAGTGCGAACATGCTTCATGCTCTCCAGATCGAGGGTTAATGGTTCCTCGCGGGCTGCGACAAGGGACGCCTTGACCCTTGTGCTGACGGACGTAAAGAGTGGGCGCGCCTCGCGGAGGGCCGTCACTGGTGTGGAGGGCAGTCGAGAGTTAACAGAGGCCTGACAACACGTACGTAAGGACTTATCTGGAGACTTAACGGCCTTGATTGTTCCCGCTATGCGTACGTATCAAACACATTCATGTATAAATGTAGATATCATTTGCACATGTATATCAGTGTGCACTTTACGCATTATGATATAGAAACGTGCTCAGCTAACAGAGTAATATATAGACTCTCTGTGGTTGTAATAGTATAAGCGCTGGTTAATATTGTAAGTGAACGTAAATCTAATTGTGACAGTGATTATGATTGTTATATATTGATTATAGGTTTGACCGCATTTCAATAAATGGTGAAGCGAGTCCGACGCAGTTGAATCAGTCCCCTCATATTGCCACAAATAATCTAAGCGTTTGAAATGGTGCTAAAATACATACATACATACATACATACATACATACATACATACATACATACATACATACATACATATGTGTATATATATAATACATACATAAATGTGTGTATATATGTATGTAAATATATGTGTAAACACACACACATATATACACACACACACACACACACACACATATATATATATATATATATATATATATATATATATGTGTGTGCGTGTGCGTGTGCGTGTGCGTGTGCGTGTGCGTGTGCGTGTGCGTGTGCGTGTGCGTGTGCGTGTGCGTGTGCGTGTGCGTGTGCGTGTGCGTGTGCGTGTGCGTGTGCGTGTGCGTGTGCGTGTGCGTGTGCGTGGGCGTGTGCGTGTGCGAGCCCGACGGCCTCCGAGCAGAGGTTTAAACCCGGCGGGTCATGACGTCACGCCCATAATGCTCAGCTTTTGGCGGGAAAAGTTTTGTTTACATTCGAGTTCCCGGAGAGGGATCGCTGCCACGTCCGTCGTCTTATTTTCTCATTTTTTGTGTTTTTTGGCCATGGCCGACTTAGAAGATGATATTATCGAAGGTTCTGACGAGGAGGGAGAAGCCATGACAGCCGCGGAGGTGCTGCAGAGGCTGGAAGAGGTGAAATGAGGCGAAGTTTTAAGCCTGCGGGATTTTTTAAATGTTTATTTTGCCTTTATCTCAAGCCATTCTTGTGACAGGTGTTTTCTTGGCGATTTTCTTCCTTTTCTCTTCGTATGCTGTGGGCCACATTTCCCTCCCTAATACCTGGGTGTCTATTTGGGGTGATTTCCTGAGTTTCACTGTCTATTAAATCCCGTCTCGGTTGCTTTCCCCGCAACGTGCTTGACTCTCTCGCTGTTTCCCGTCGCGGATGCCCAGTCCAGGCTTTGATTATGCGGAATACGGAATAGTTTTACTTCCGCAAGACCAATCACAACAACAGTGGTCATGACTGAGGGATTAGTCGCCGACGCACCCCCAGACCTAACCCAACCTTTCCTCCCTTCTGTTTACTCCCTAGCAAGGCAAGCAAACCCCCTGTACCCTTTGTGCCAACTAACAGAAAATGGGTAAATGTTAAGTTTCATCCAGCCTCCGACTTTCGAAACCACTTTTTTTGGAGTGTAATCTCCCCTCGTAGTTTAACGCTGTTATGCTGTTGCTTTCCGTCGCATTTGACTCGTTGATGAGTAGCGGAACTTGTATTCCCCGACGGCAAAGTTGATAAAATGTGTAAGATTCGGCTTCGCACTGTATTAAGGGAGGGTAATTAGCATGATTTACACACAGAAAAACAAGAAAAACACTAAATTAACTTAAAATCGGGCTTGCTGAAACTCTACGGGGACAGTGGCCATGTTTCACCTATGCAATTACGGTTTACAATTCGGCGGTTAAATCCAGGATTATTTTTTACCTGATTGACGGACAATACAAATGAATCAAACCATGTTTGGGCACAATCAACTTTTTAATATGAAAATGCGTTTCGAAAGTTTCCAGATGACCGTTTCAAATTCATACACAAGCTTCATTAATAGTTCCTCAAATAACAACGGTATTTTGATTGACTGCGATAATAAATACAAAGCAAAGAAACAAAAAAAAGCACTACTGACAGTTACGTGTCGCGCACGGAGACCGTGCCGCAACGGCACACGCAGTCTTCGTGAATTTTATTCTCAAACAAAAAACTTACACATTTTTGTAACAGACCTTGCAAACTTTAGTGATGATTGTCGTCAAATATGGTAACCGTTCAATACTTATACTTGTCTTAAAATGTAAGATGGAACTTATTGACCTTTGCCTGAGCCGAAAATACTTCGGAGGCCGTGGCGAGGCTTCAGGCCGCGCAGCCAAGCCTTATTGCTCGTCCCGCGGAATTATGAAAGCTTTAGCCTGATTTCGTCGCGCGCGGCCACGACACCCACTGCGGTCGGTTGCAATAGCCAAATCGGAAATAATTTGTATTAATAATGCATGTATTATTATCCTATTAAAAGTATGCATTTTTATTACATTAATTGGCTTATTACTTGAAATGTACTTCGTGCAATAACTATGTAGATTTCGCCGGTTCTCGTTAAACGTTACTTAAATTTTACTAACCTTATATCGTCCCGTCTCCGTTATTAAGTTTTACAATAACACGTCCTCGGCGTAGCAATATTTCCAGTTATACGTGTATTTCGCACTTTGTAAACATTTCTGCCGGCTACTATATTTCTTTTTCACACGTACACTTCCTTGACCACCGGACAGATACACACTAAAGGTTTTCCATGGGCGAGGGCAGGGCTTTCCGAAAAAACTGTTTTTGATTGGTCAGAAAACTGTGACGTCATTGCCTGAAGTTTTCATTGGCTAGAATTTCTCAGTCTGTAATCGCCAAGTTGTCAGTAATTGGTCGTTATACATGGTGTCCTTGTCTTACTGTTTCACACATTAATAATTTATTATCGGTATTTCAGAAGAAATATGTCTTTACGTGCGCGAAAAAAGGTATTTGCTTTGTATTAGGTTTTATTTTACCATATGCATACAAGCAATCAGGTAAGTGTGAGCTCTTACCCGATTTTAATCGCTCTCTGAAGAACTACCATCCAGAGGAACTGTGTGGGGGGGGGGGGGGGGGGGCCAGGTGACGGAAGAATTCTTTCTTTCCCGCCTTGCGGCGTGTATAATTCTGCCGCTTGTGAAAAACATGAATTAATCAATTCTTTTTCAACACCATGTAACCATGGTGTTGTAGGTTACGGTAGGCAGCCCATCCATCACCGTATATCACACTGTCTGGTTTTATATATTTCTTAATAAGGGGTATGAGCGTGTCTGCACTGCGGTCAGTGTCAACCAATGGCACAATTAATTTCCTTTTACTCACACGCTCAATACCCCCAAAGACCCACACCTGGCTCTTCTTCTTTATGATTTGCGAAGTTCTAGCTTCGCCCGGGACCTGGCTCAACTGTCTGCCCCTCTTATACTTACGGCGCACGAGCAGCGTCTCGTCTATCTCAAGTATTACACCGGCACCTCCTATTGAATTTTGATTTTGTAACCAATATTCGGTTACTTCAGAACAAAAACTCCTCCAATCTACGCTAGTTGGCTTAGAAACGTGCCTTTGTAATCGCTGGTCGATAAAACGCAACTTTTACGCCGTTTTGTCTTTGCTATTTTTTCTATCTGCCACAATACCATATATGTCGATCTTCACGATATTTGCAAGGTAAATCGCAATGCGGGCAACTTACCGCTCTTGGCAAAACACCGTGTGCTCTCAGGAACTCTACAGCGTTATCATTTTTTTTCTTCAAAATAATCAGATATAACTCTATAGTAATGCGGGTCACAACCTACGCACCTGAGATCCATTTTGAGCAAAGATTTGGTATATTTGCTTTCCTTGCCTTGTGATTGGTTTATAGCATTTCCTGTAATGCTTTTGGCTTTCGTGACAAATGTCACGCGGATGTGGTATTGAATAAAAGTTTCAAAAGGTTTCGTGCGCTGTTCATGCGGTAACATTGTTGATTTTGAAAATCGCGCGCAATTCTTCAGTTCCCTCTTGCCCGTAATATGGACCATACACATCGATTTGCGCAGAGTAAGAAATGTCATAATTACTGTAAATACTCGATTTTATGATGGTAATACTCGTGTATTGTCAGACATTTTAATGTAGAAAGAAAATCACCTTCATGTAAGTTTATGGGGAATTTTTGTAGTTACGAAATGAAAGTATTACAATAAATGAACCAAAATAAAACGGTATCATTGTTTTGTTTACAAAAAGTAGGAAAGGATATCGGATGGCGATTTTTAAAATATTGAGATAGTTTTTCATTTGGGGCTCTGTGACACTTGCGTGTCCAATAACTTCGTTATTTCTGATTTGCGACGGAAGTTCATAGAAGATAAGTTTCTTAGATTTATTTGCTCTATCACATGCATATATTTTTTTCCGGTTTAAAGACGGCTAGTCAGAACTTTACCTATACCAGAAAATGCGACATTAAGAACTCTGGCTGCGTGAGTGTTGTGGACGGATAGGTTAGGTTCCTCTCACTCTTTACAACCACAATACATGTTGCACATTTGTTGTAGAACCCCCCCCACCACCCCCACCACCACCACATGCAACCACACCTACATTCTTGGCCCAGACGCAGGAAAGGCCATAGAAGGTCCCAGGGAAAGTGTGCCCTAGAATAACA
>NC_061859.1:69081-71581 GCF_019202785.1 Penaeus chinensis
CACTTTCAAACTTTGAGATTCCTTCTTGACAAGTCGCCAGACTAGGCCATCTCAGTTTTCATGGGTTTGGCTGATTTGCCTAGGCTATGACTTCAAGGGCATCCCACAGAATCATCCACAATTCTTTGTCCCAGGAAGGGAGACCCTGATGAGCAGGATCATCCTCTGGGAGTCCTGGGAAGGGTCTGAGTTTGCAGACTGGTTGTACACTCAGTCCTGCCAATTGTACCTTATGCAACAGAAACCAAACGTGTTCCTGCTCCTGCACAGCTATTTTGGTTGCATTTATTGGCTGTTTGTCTTCTTAATCTGATAAACACAACCAAGATATGTAAAGCACATATCAACTGAGCAGGTTCTCCTGTCAGAACACCAAAATCCTTAATTTTGTTCTGGACCTCTAAACCCAAGGGGCTTCCTCTCACTGTTAAATGCATTGAAAGCTGCCATATGGATTTTTGGAAGATAAGCAACATCATTGGCAAAGTCAGTAACTTTAATAATACCATTTGTTATTCTCAATGACACACAAAGGAAAATGCATGATATACATTCATTGCATTATAGTGGTATGTCATTAGTCCAATAACTGTTGTCAGGATTCATGATCAGAGCTGCAAAGTGCTAAGCCAGGTCCTAGTTCAACTCATGGAAGAGGGCGATTTGCTCAGCACTGATGTTATAATAATAAATTGACTGAAAGATTGAGAAAATGCTTATTATAAAAAAATCAAAAAAATAATTATGAAACTGCTTGAGACTTAATAATAAACAATTTTGTGGTCCCCTTGTGTGTCACAGGCCTTTTGGCAGCTGCCACACCTACCCTTCCACCTCCGTGGTATGCTCAACAGTCTAATACTTCAGTGACTGCTGCAGTTCCAGACTGCCAGATGGCAGCCAGGACAATATGTAATCCTGAAGCTGTAAGTTCAACATCAGACTTCAGCAGTTTTGCAGGGATCCTAAAAATATTATCTATCTTGCCATCCTTTAGTTCAGAAACCGCCTCCTTAACTTCATTCAAGATAGCTTACTGATGGTGAGACCAGGCACTGTACCCTTGATATGACCCATATCCATGCTAACTGTCAGTGGCTAAACCTGAAACAACCCAAAATGCTCTTCCCAAAGTACTTGCACCCTATCAGGATATGAGATGATCAGAGAAAAACATGAACCTAATTTCTGTTGTTACCACAGCACAAACAAGCATGGGGTCAAGCTAGTATGTTATCTGCCTGCCTCATAGAATCTCTCTTATGCTGGGTCTAAAGATGTTAGCAGAAGCATATACAGCAATAACAGACATGAATTACATCTTGTACAAAACTCTCAATACTAACATATAATAAATTAAATGGTTGTGGCTTCCCCCTGGAAATCGTATGCATCACTGTGGCATGACCAGTAAAAGATCTAATCACCATCAGTGACTGTGTCACTGCCAGGCCTCACTCTCCTCCATCAGCTCAATTTCCTTGACAGTAGTGTTGGTCATTTATCTCGTCACAAAGAGCAGATGTTCCACCCCCCTACCCAAATGGCCCATCTGAGGTTAAACCTCAGTGACTGCTAAAGGTGGTACCACCTTTGCCCCCCCCTCCTGGTATCACCATAGCTGAAGGTGGTCAGCAAGCTACAGATTGAACCATTTGCATTTAGCTCTGCCCTACATGCCTGGGTTGATCCCCATCAGGCTGTGGCCAAGGCAAATTTACCTTCCTCCTCAGTGGACATCTCCAAGGACCCGGATCCTGGCTAGATTGCTAGGTTAGTTGGGGTCTAACCCTTTCCCTGTTATCTTTTTTTCAAGTGATGTGCTACCACTATACCTCACAGGGTGGTAGGCAAGACTACCTCCCCAAATGCATTAATTGACCCAATGTGTCAGAACACATTGGGTCAAGCCGATCATCACATTATATCATGTAAATAGAATGCAAAACAAAACTATGCCTTGGAAGAGGGCACTGAAAAAAAAAAGAAAAAAAAAGTAACAAACAAGCATTATAAACCACAAATTCTCAGAGCATAATAATAAGGGACAGGAAGGAATTAACAGATAAAAAAAATGATAATTATCAGAAATTAAAAGATTCTTCAGCATTTTCCATTCAGTGTGTCATCAATTAATTATATCTTAACTTTTTTTTCTTAATGAAAAAGAGCATACATGAATATCAACAATAATAGGAAGAGAGAGAGAGAGAGAGGAAAACAGAGAGAGAGAGCGAGAGAGAGGAAAAGAGAGAGAGCGAGAGAGAGGAAAACAGAGAGAGAGAGGAAAAGAGAGAGAGCGAGAGAGAGGAAAACAGAGAGAGAGAGCAAGAGAGAGAGAGAGAGACAGAGAAAAAGAGAGAGAGAGAGATAGAGGAAAAGAGAGAGAGAGAGAGAGACAGAGGAAAAGAGAGAGAGAGAGAGATACAGACAGAGGAAAAGAGAGAGAGAGAGAGACAGAGACAGAGAAAAAGAGAGAGAGAGAGAGAGACAGAGGAAA
>NC_061859.1:76581-84256 GCF_019202785.1 Penaeus chinensis
AAGGGAGTGTTTCCTCAGCTCATTTTCTCTCCTTCTCCACCTGAAATCTGGTCCCCAGCACATTGCTGTTCCACATTTTCGTAACATACACAGAGAGTGGTTTGTCAATATCTAGTGTCGAGTCTATACTTGTGTCATTGGTCGACACAAAATCCAACTCATCATTGCTTTGTGCTTCTAAAACAAGGTCAAAGTCTAAGTCAATTGAAATAATACTGAAATAGAATGAAGCTTACAAGAGCAAAGTCATACGTAAATTAGTATGAGAGTGGACAAAATCTATTTCCAGTGGCCTAAGTGGAAACACATTTGGGACATATACAACTTGCCATCACCCCTACTCAAGGAGTGTCAAAGGTGGTGGGAAGTAGTATATCAACCACTTAAAAGGGGCTAGGTAATACAACAGGTCAATGTTGATGGCACTGGCTGCTGACAGGAGAGAGAGAGTGAGAGCAAGAGTTACAAACAAATCGCATGATTACATATCATAATTACATGTCACAAAATTATCAGCCAATCACTTAAAACCCTCAGCAGTGGCATTTATTAGGCTAAACAACAAAAAACAGTCAGTCTGTAGTCTGTCATCATGGCAAAAACACATGCCAAACTGATGGTGGCTCCTAGAGGCCATGGCAAGATTAGATGCCAAAATCAGTTTTTCTTTTTGTTTGTCTAATCCCCGCCTGCTACACATGATAAAAAGGCTTTATTAAAAGTTCAATTACCTTGGCAAGATCTGTGCCATGAAGGCCTTGTTCTGAATCCTCTTGTGGAACCCCAGCAAGCAGCTCTGGGCCCCAGGTGGCTGGTTCCAGGGGGCTTCACATCACAAAGGTGTGTCTGAAAAAACAAAGACCAATTTACCTTATTACATGCTAATCTCTAAGTATCTGTCTGTCTGTTTCCATGTGTGTGACAATTTTACTCTGTTCACATAGCTTTCTTCAATTTATATTTAGTGTAAAAATGTAAACAAATTGGAAATATAAAACAAGTAAACACAAAAAAAAAACATTGTTTATTTCTGCACAAATCCAAGTTTCTCAGGGAGATTATAGATATATAGATACATAGATAGACAGATATATACATACATCTATCAATGCATATATAAAAGTAAATTTACAAGTAATAAAAACAAGATGAACAATGATAAAAAAGAAAAATTCAATTCAAGAAGTACAGTCACGGCCAAGTCATGAATGAAGCTTTGAAACTCTCCCTATTTAATAATTGCTAATCTTCTCTTGAAATTAACTATACTTAGCTTAACTTGTTTTAACAATACACGACTTCACTTTACAAGAATTATATCATTATACTGTTTCAGACAGAACATGTTTTACACGTTCTGACATGGGCTGTACCAATACATATCAAGGCTGTTCAAGCTATTCATCTAGAGTGAATGAAATATGTGGCAACTTATAAATATGTATACTGCCTGCTTCTATCCAAAGATACTTGCCAATATAAGTTGCCTTTTATAGAAAATTCATAAATGAAGCCTTCTTGCTGCAGGGTAGTTCAATTCAAGGTATAGCATGCAAATACCATCAAAATGTTTATCTACATTAAATAGCCTTACATGTTGTTCTCCTTTGAATTATACCACAAATGAAACTGAAAATGAGGGACTACAACTGATAACATGTTACTCACATTATTACATGGTACCACATCATACTTAACATTTAATCATGTTACTTCAGTATACTGGGAAAAAGACCTTTATTTTTAAAATAAACTCTAAACCTCAAATGCTGCCTAATCCCGAAATAGCATGCATAAGTGCTACTTCCTTACACAAAGCCACAATCCTTTGTAAGAAATTCCCCGAAGGAACCAAGCAGCACCGCAAGTATGATGCAATGCACACCACCTCCAGAAAACACCAAAGGCCCCATCAGAGCCACCATGAAACACACGACAAATCACAATGGGTGCTTTGTTAGCAACTGGGTAAAGCAGAACTCGGCTATACGGGAGGAGTTCCTGGGAGGGTTTCCCCATACCTAAGCATCAAACACAAAGTGGCAATGCTAAGCGACAGAACACTGGCATTGTAAAATACATGGTGCCTGGTTCACACCCCAGTCAATTCTGCTGCGAGTGCCTACTAGTGTCTGTCGGGGCCAAGGTCACAGAGGAAAGGAACTAGCCGAAGTGCCGCATCATCCTACAGCTTCGTATGTAAAGTATTATGAAATTATCCTTTAAGATATAAAACCAGCTACACAGACTTACAGCAAACTTACGGCAAAAATATTTTTATGCCAGAAAAGATGTATTACAAAATAAAATTTACAAACCACACTGACCTGATGCCCTGATGAAATTTCTAAAAAAGGAATGAATATATAAATGACCTTTAAACCATTATCACATATACAGCTAAGGACTTAAGACCAGAAAGGAAGTTAATGCGAGATGAGAGCAGTAAAATGTCTTGCAAAACACTTATTTTCTGTTATAAAAAGAGACATCAAACAACCTAAAATCATGTCTGATAATTAGCTCAGAGTTTCGTGGCATATACTTCAATGAGTATAATGTATCTATAATGAACTAACACTCCAATATATATAAAAATTTATACTTCATTAAATACAACCACAGTAAAACAACTTTCAATTTAGTCCACATAAAAGCACCAGAGTATAATACAAGTACAGTAACATACTACAATAAGTATAACATGCATATACTGACTTATCCTTCAGTAAAGTGGACTCATACATTTACTTCAATTAGTTTCATAACACACTAAATAATGTATTTTGAATTATACTCCAAAAAGTATACTGACTTATACTTCAAAGGCATAATGCCTGGTACTTAATGGCCTGGATCCGAGTGCCCAGCAGCTCGAGTGTGGGCCTATATCCAGGCAAATATTTCCCAGACGACATGTCCCTGTCACCTGGACCCAATGGTCTAAGTATTATGATCTATATTTCAGTAAGGCTACTGATCTATATTTTAGTAAAAATATAAAAATAAAATTATGATATACTGTAATGAGTATGTTGCCTGATGACACAAGTAAGGTAAAGTCTATGACAATGTATTCATGTTTTCAGTTATTGCTAGTGGCAATAGTAACTGTAGTCATAGTAGCTGTAAAAGAAGATGAAGAAGTAGTAGTAATTGTAGCAGTACTAGTAGTAGTAGTAGTAGTTTTAGTAGTAGTAGTAGTAATAGTAGTAATAGTAGTAATAGTAGTAATGGTAGTAATAGTAGTAGTAGTAAAAGTAGTAGTAGTAGTGGTAGTAGTAGTGTAATAGTAGTAGTAGTAGTAGTAATAGTAGTAGTAGTAGTAATAGTAGTAGTAGTAGTAGTAGTAATAGTAGTAGTAGTAGTAATAGTAGTAGTAGTAGTGGTAGTAATAGTAGTAGTAGTAGTAATAGTAGTAGTAGTAGTAGTAATAGTAGTAGTAGTAGTGGTAGTAATAGTAATAGTAGTAGTAGTAGTAGTAATAGTAGTAGTAGTAGTAATAGTAGTAGTAGTTGTAGTAATAATAGTAGTAGTAGTAATAGTAGTAGTAATAGTAGTAGTAATAGTAGTATTAGTAGTAATAGTAGTAGTAATAGTAGTAATAGTAATAGTAGTAATAGTAATAGTAATAATAGTAGTAGTAGTAGTAATAGTAGTAGTAGTAGTAATAGTAGTAGTAGTAGTAGTAGTAGTAGTAATAGTAGTAGAAGTAGTAGTAATAGTAGTAGTAGTAATAGTAGTAGTAGTAATAGTAATAATAATAGTGGTAGTAGTAGTAATAGTAGTAGTAGTAATAGTAGTAGTAGTAATAGTAGTAGTAGTAATAGTAATAATAATAGTGGTAGTAGTAGTAATAGTAGTAGTAGTAGTAGCAGTAGTAGTAGTAGTAGTAGTAATAGTAGTAGTAGTAGTAGCAGTAGTAGTAGTAGTAGTAGTAATAGTAGTAGTAGCAGTAGCAGTAGTAGTAGTAATAGTAATAGTAGTAGTAGCAGTAGTAGTAGTAGTAATAGTAGTAGCAATAGTAGTAATAGTAGTAATAGTAGTAATAGTAGTAGTAGTAGTAATAGAAGTATTAATAGTAGTAGTAATGGTAGTAGTAGTAATAGTAATAGTAGTAGTAGTAGTAATAGTAGTAGTAACAGTAGTAGTAATAGTAGTAGTAATAGCAGTAGTAATAGTAGTAGTAATAGTAGTAGTAATAGTAGTAGTAATAGTAGTAGTAATAGCAGTAGTAATAGCAGTAGTAATAGCAGTAGTAATAGTAGTAGTAGTAATAGTAGTAGTAGTAATAGTAGTAGTAGTAGTAGTAGTAGTAGTAATAGTAGTAGTAGTAATAGTAGTAGTAGTAGTAGTAATAGTAGTAGTAGTAATAGTAGTAGTAGTAGTAGTAGTAGTAATAGTAGTAGTAGTAATAGTAGTAGTAGTAGTAGTAATAATAGTAGTAGTAGTAGTAGTAATAGTAGTAGTAGTAATAGTAGTAGTAGTAGTAGTAGTAATAGTAGTAGTAGTAATAGTAGTAGTAGTAGTAGTAGTAATAGTAGTAGTAGTAGTAGTAGTAATAGTAGTAGTAGTAGTAGTAATAGTAGTAGTAGTAGTAGTAATAGTAGTAGTAATAGTAGTAGTAGTAGTAGTAGTAGTAGTAATAGTAGTAGTAGTAGTAGTAATAGTAGTAGTAGTAATAGTAGTAGTAGTAGTAATAGTAGTAGTAGTAGTAGTAATAGTAGTAGTAGTAGTAGTAATAGTAGTAGTAGTAATAGTAGTAGTAGTAGTAGTAGTAGTAGTAATAGTATTAGTAGTAGTAGTAATAGTAGTATTAGTAGTAGTAATAGTAGTAGTAGTAGTAGTAATAGTAGTAGTAGTAGTAGTAATAGTAGTAGTAGTAATAGTAGTAGTAATAGTAGTAGTAGTAGTAGTAATAGTAGTAGTAGTAGTAGTAATAGTAGTATTAGTAGTAGTAATAGTAGTAGTAGTAGTAGTAATAGTAGTAGTAGTAGTAGTAATAGTAGTAGTAGTAATAGTAGTAGTAATAGTAGTAGTAGTAGTAGTAGTAGTAGTAGTAGTAATAGTAGTATTAGTAGTAGTAATAGTAGTAGTAGTAGTAATAGTAGTAGTAGTAGTAGTAATAGTAGTAGTAGTAGTAGTAATAGTAGTAGTAGCAGTAGAAGAAGAAGAAGAAGAAGAAGTAGTATTAGTAGTAATAGTAATGAAAAAAAAAATAAATAACAATTATTATAATAACAGAAGTACAAATAATACTAATAACAACAATAACATCAATAATAATAATGATGATCATAATAATATTAATAATATTAATAATAATAATAATAATAATAATAATAATAATAATAATAATAATAATAAAAAGAAGAAGAGTAACAAGAATAACAACAACAACAATAACAATAAAAATAATTTTAAAAAAATATATAATAATAATTATGTTAATAATTACCATAATCATTATCATCATTAAAATTATTACAATTGTCATCATTATCATTATTACAATGTTATCATTGTTATTATAACAATTTTATCATTATCAATATAACAATTATAATCATTACTATTAATATTATCATTATCATATCATGATCATTATTGCAATTGTCATTATTACTATTACAACATTTATCATTATTGCAATCATTATCATTACTATTCTTATTATCATTGTTACAATTATTATAATTACTATCATTATCATCATTTTCATAATCAATCATATTTATCATTAATATCATTACAATTTTCATTATTACACATTATTTTACTGCAATTACTATCATTATTATAATCACCATTATCATCATTATATTCATTCTTTTAAGCTTTACTACAACTATTATTCTCCTTATTCTCATTATCATTCACATTACTATTGTTGTCACTATGAAAATCACTACTATCAGGATTGTTATCATTGTCAATATTATTACCATTTTTATAACCATCACCACTATTCTTATTTACAGTCATGATCAGTACCATCATTACTCTAATTTCTAATGCTATCAATACAGCTCATTAGCTATCCTTCTTGTCCATATTCGTCTATGACCACTAACATTCATTTGTTAATCAACACAAGAGTCAACCAGTTCTATTTACAATAGCTTAACCTCACTCAATAAAAATTGACAAGCAGCCTTTGAATCTTGTATCTCAATAGTATTATTGAAATAATCTTCACCGTCAAATCACTGCTTCTGAAAATTAAGTGTGAGAGTGAGCCCTGAGGCACCAACAAATCCCAGTGAACCTAAATTATCATAAATGAACACATAAACGCGTAATCAGAGCGACCATAAGCCATCCCCTAATCATTGGCAAGCACATGTAATGTGCTTGCAAATTACATGCTTACAAATTACGCACACTAATTCTTAATAATTTCGACAACTTTAAATCCCAGAGAACAACCGAAGGGCATAAGACACCACCTATCAGGATGTTTGAAATTAAGAAATGGCAACTCAAACTGCTCAGGTGTTACCAGCTAGGGATTATTATTCTCGTTTCCTTTCGAGGGGAGCAGCATAAAGCACAGTGTGACTCGGCAATTTAGGGGATCAGTATTGAAGCTTGACTCATGAATATACTTTTTTTTTTCTTTTTACTAGAAAGAAAAATGCAAATTAGTAAGTCTATCTTAGCCTTGGTCTCCTTTTGCTACAATTTATGATGGGCATTCAGAGGTAAAATGATATTCGTACAAGTTTTTATTCTACCTTTCCTTTTGTTCATGTAGGAAGGATATGGCATCAACAGAAATTTCTATGATGAAATACACACGTCAGTGAACGGTGAATTTGTTCAGTAATGATAGTAATGATTGTTCATTAATTATTTATTCCTTTTACATCACAGCAAAACCATTTAGATGAAGTACAAAGCCATAAAATGGTGCACAAATGTGTTGCAACTCTCATTTCCCTAATATCAGCCTAGTAAAAGATAATGCTATATTTGCATGTCAAAATACCTAAAAGCAGAAGTTAGTAACTAATGAAATAGATAAAGGAAAACAGAACTCAAAGAAAGATAAAAAACAACTACATTTATATATTCTTATAAATCTTTTCTTAATATATTCCCACAGAGCCTCTACACTAAATCATGTCTTCTCCACACTCCTTTGCATGAGCCTCCCTTACCCCAAACCAAAAAACACCCACCACAGAGAGAAGGCAGCATGCCGTCACATGCATTGCACTCTGCATAGTGTCAGTACACGGTGAACCACTTGCTTCCACCTCTGCAGCTCTATGGTTGTACTTGAATGTTTGCCAAGGTAGCGTTTTTTTAAGGGGAAGGGGATAGGGTGCATGCTGGAGTCATGCTGTCTAGGTAATCAACTCCGGTCTGTTGTTTTATTCATAGATTGCAAGTTGACATAATTTTTCAATCTTGGCTAAGGCTCTTATCACTTTAAAATGAACAAGTCATTCAAGCCTGCAAAGCTAAGAGATTAAATTCACAGTCATGTTGTTAACTTTTAAACATCAAAATTACCATAACAAAACTTTTATCCATCCTCAATAACTTTCTCTAAAACTTTGACATATATGATTTCAATGATGTTGGCTCTATTAAGTGTAAACAGCAGATAAAATAGGTGTCCTGAAATTTTTTATTAATTTCCCTGCAATAATGGAAGATTTCTATG
>NC_061859.1:84356-91856 GCF_019202785.1 Penaeus chinensis
CTCCTCTCTCTCTCTCTCCTCTCGTTCTGTCTCTCTCTCATAATTTACAAATGTATCTATATGTATTAAATCTGTTGAGTTGTTTTAATATGTACTATTTGGCAGGAGAATTAAATTTGACGGGTCAGTGTATTTTTGTTTAGGTTTTCATTATTTATGAAAAATTATATGTAAGCCAGTATGCACACAACTCTTCCTGTGTATGTTAATACATGCATTGCTCTGTTTATCTGTGGGCCTCTTCTGACATTAGTTTTGGAGGACTATATTTTATATTTTCTCTTTTTACCCAAAGGAAACCATATTTGATTTTGCTTTTGATAAGTGTATTTGGATACTGACTTTGTTGCTCGTGTTGCAGAACCCCAGCATGGGCCAACCTGCGATCTCGGGCAACTACGGCTTTGGTGGTCAGGGTGTGCAGCCAGGCATGGATGGCAACGTGGGCCAGGCCAACTCGGGCATGGGGCCTGGCCAGCGTCCCATTGGCATGACGTTGCCCCCACGTTACCCCAATCAAGATATGATGAGCATCATGAACTCCATGCCCCGGGGACCCCAGCCTGGCCCAGGCCCAGCTGGTCCTGGTGCACAAGGGGTGCCCAGTGGCCCCCCTGTAGGCCCCCCTGGCCCTATCAACAGTGGCCCTGCTGGCCCAGGCCAAATGATGCCTGGGCAGCCCAGGGCCAACCCAGCTGACCCTGAGAAGAGAAAACTCATCCAACAGCAGCTTGTCCTCCTCCTCCATGCCCACAAGTGTCAGCGCAGGGAGAGCCAGGCCAATGGGGAGGTGAGGCAGGTGAGTTTACAGGGCACCTCTCCCTTTCTCTCTCTCTCTCTCTCTCTCTCTCTCTCTCTCTCTCTCTCTCTCTCTCTCTCTCTCTCTCTCTCTCTCTCTCTCTCTCTCTCTCTCTCTCTCTTTCTCTCTCTTTCTCTTTCTCTTTCTCTTTCTCTCTCTCTCTCTCTCTCTCTCTCTCTCTCTCTCTCTCTCTCTCTCTCTCTCTCTCTCTCTCTCTCTCTCTCTCTCTCTCTCTCTCTCTTTCTCTCTCTCTTTCTCTCTCTCTCTCTCTCTCTCTCTCTCTCTCTCTCTCTCTCTCTCTCTCTCTCTCTCTCTCTCTCTCTTTCTCTCTCTCTCTCTCTCTTTCTCTCTCTCTCTTTCTCTCTCTCTCTTTCTCTCTCTCTCTCTCTCTTTCTTTCTCTTTCTCTCTTTCTCTTTCTCTCTCTCTCTTTCTCTCCCCCTCCCTCCCTCCCTCCCTCCCTCCCTCCCTCCCTCCCTCTCTCCCTCCCTCCCCTCCCCCCCTTCTCCCTCTCCTCTCCCTCCCCCCCCTTTCCTCCCTCGTCTTTCCTCCCCCCCTCTTTCTTTTCTTTCTTTCTTTCTTTCTTTCTTTCGTTTCTTTTTTTTTTCACCTCTCTTTCCTCCCTCCCTCCCTCCCTCTTTTCCTCCATCCTCCCTCCTTCTTCTATTACTTTTCTCTTTCTCCTTTTCTTTCTCGATATCAATATAGAGATTAGTTAAGATTGAATGAATAAGAGGAAGAAAGCTTTCTCTTATTAAGATATCTTTTTTTTTCTTTTTTTCTGTAAAATTTCAATAGCTTTGCAGTATTACTTACTTATTTGTAAAACTCATTTGTGTTTCTTCCTTTATTTCAGTGCAATCTTCCTCATTGCAAAACAATGAAGAACGTCCTAACTCATATGACAACCTGCCAGGCAGGCAAATCATGCCCAGTACCTCACTGTGCTTCGTCACGTCAAATCATTTCCCACTGGAAGAACTGCAGCCGGCAGGACTGTCCTGTGTGTGAGCCCCTCAAACAGGCCGACAAGAAGCAGCAGCCAGGTGCGGGAGGTGTGCCGGGCCAGATCCCGCCTACTGTGTCCCAGCCTGGCCCCAGTCCAGGAGGCGTCCAGGGACCACTGGCAGGGCCACCAGGACCCCCTGGGCCGCCTAATGTCCCTGGCCAGATGACTGCTGGGCCTCCAGGCCAGAATGCTGGTCCTAGACCTGGTGGTGGGAGTGGGGTCAAGCGTGTCTATGAGGGGGACAACATGGCCCCTAACCTTTCTGGGCCTCCAGGCCCCACAGACCCCATCATGCGGACACTACGACCCCAGGTACCCAGTGGGGGAGTGCCTGGTATGGCCGCCAATAACCAGCAAGGAGCCCCTGGTGGTGTCCCTGGAGCCCCCACGGGTGTGCCTAATGCCCCTGGCATGCCTGGTCAGATGGTGAGGCCTGGTGTGCCCAACAAGGGGCCTGATGGCACCATGATGGGCACCCCCACCTCCCAAGGCATGAATTCACCTAGCATGATCGGCCGAGGGCCCAATGCCGCTACGGGACCCATGAATACTCATCAGCCACAACAGATCATCAGCAAGCCTCCTAATGTCGGCATAAATCAAAACAGTCCTGTTGTGAGTACAATAGTAAGTATGGTTGACCAAATGGAAACACTGGCCAATTCCAATTACCACTATTTATGTTCTGTTTCATAACTTTATTTTTAACTATTATTATTATTTTTTTTTCTTTTTCTTTTTTTTTTTTTTTTAATTATTATTATTTTTTTTTCATTATTTTGGTTTGTGAAACTGCATTCTAATGTAAGCAATTTTTTTTGTTTCCCTCCAGTCTATACCTGAATGGCTGAACATCCCAAATCAGCCGGCACAGCTGCCTAGTGGCTTTGGTTCTGTTACTGCCAAGCCTGTAAAGGGGACCAAAGAGTGGCACCAAAGCATATCCAACGAGCTCAGAAACCACCTTGTACATAAGCTGTAAGTAGTGCCTCGTCCTTTCTTATTTTTCTTTCTCTTTGTATTTAGTGATTGTGAATGTTGATCCCATGTTAGTAATGGTTTTGCTTTTGAAAACAAGGCATTCAGATCTTTTGTGAATTCTCATGGAAAAGGCTTAAAAAATTCTCAAGAAAGGTTGTTGATAGGTGATTAAGTTAATTTATTAAATTATATTAATCTTTGTCAGTTTATAAAAAAAATAGAGTATGATACTGAATAACCAAAATTATTTTGATAAATTCTAAGCCCAATCTAATATTTTTCTTTGCCCTTTACCTTTTGAAAACCATACTTTTTCTCATTACAGTGTGCAAGCAATCTTCCCAACGCCAGACCCACAGGCAATGCTGGACAAGAGAATGCAGAACCTGGTTGCCTATGCCAGGAAGGTGGAAGGGGACATGTTCGAAATGGCAAACTCCAGAGTAAGTACTGTCTCTCCTTACCTCGTACTGCACTTGTGGGCATTCAGGGAGGTCGATGATACATGATAAGTAATAGTTTTTATGATTCCATTTTAGGCACTTGAGTGGTGGTTTTGATTGTGTATGATAATTCTTGTGCATCATAATTGTTCTAATGTGTGGGTTCATGGATTAGGCTCAAATTATTAGTACTGTATTTGATGTAAGTAATTAGTAGGTTGTTTTTTTTATCAAGTTTAGTTTGTGGCAAATCCCCATGCTGATTTTACCCTTTACCCCCCTCTATCCCCTTTAGCCGGAGTACTACCACCTCCTTGCTGAGAAAATCTACAAGATTCAGAAGGAGCTGGAAGAGAAGCGTCTCCAGAGGAAACAGACCACTCCAGGGGTGACAGGACCCCAGGGCCCTCAGGGTCCTCCTGGGCCTCCAGGACCTCCTGGCCCCCCAGGACCACCAGGGCCACCAGGACCCCCTGGCCCACCTGGCCCACCAGGGCCACCAGGGCCACCGGGCTCCCTTGTGGCTCCGAGTCAGATCCTCACTCCAACCACGTCAGGAGCCAGCAGCATTGGTAAGGACCCGCTTGCACTGGAAGAAGGCTTTGTTTCTCAGATTTGGAAGAGTTTTACTAGGGCTCTAACAATGTCACTTAACTTTTTGTGTGTGTAGTTGTCATACAATAAGCATTTTCTCAGTTTAATTCATTATCTGTATCAAGGTATGATTTAGCATGACAAATTCTAGTTGACTTCAACTCAGGAAGTGTGACCAAATTCTCTCTCCCCTCTACAGCAGGAATGGCAGGTCGCCCGACGGGGCCGCGGCCGGTGCACCCCCAGGGTAGCCTGCTCTCCTCCAACCCTCTGGCAACTAACCAAGTGTCTCAGCCCACCTCCATCTGCCAGCCAAACAGCAATGCGCAGATGGGCATGGGCCCCCTCCCCATCACCACCAGCGCCTCTACCACCACCACCAACAGCAGCATGGCTGGGCAGTTCCCAGGGGGTCCCGTCCCACACAACGACATGCTGCAGGGGCCTAGGCCTAGTGTTCCACCACCACCTTACAGCACACCCAATGATACACCTATCATGAACCAGATGGCCAACAGGACCTCACCCGCCATACCGGTATCTTCTGTGGCAGCCACCCTGGGCATCCCCATCAGCATGGCCTCGCAGTCAACCCCCAGTTCCATGGGAAGCCTCTCGTCTAATGAGAACTCCTTCCCGCCCACGTCTCAGCCAGGCATCATCACCACCAATGCCAACAGTGAAAACACAGTCATGCCCACATCCATCCACACGAAGGATAGCTCCGTGGGAAGCCAACCGGTGGCTGTGGAGATGGCTGAAGAGAAGCCTGAGAAACCATGCAAGGTTGTGAAGACGGAGCCTATCGAGATCAAGACTGAGATCAAAACAGAGCCAGAGGAGAGCGATGGCAAGGAGATCAAGATGGAGCCCAAGAGTGAGCCCATGGAAGTCAGCACGGCCTCGGAGGAAGCCTCGGTCAAGCAGGAGATGGTCGTGAAGGAGGAGCCCAAGAGCCCAGCTGCAAGCACCCCGAGTGAATCAGGCAAAAGCAATGAAACAGGTAGTAAAGGTGACAAGCCTACCAGTAGTGCAGTGGTGCCCATTCCAAGACCTGCTCCCCCTCCTCCCAAACCAGCACCTGTGTCCTCTACCCCAGCCAAAGAACGCCCACCTCTCTTTAAACCAGATGAGCTGCGGCAACACCTTGTCCCCACTTTGGAGAAATTGTATCGGCAGGATCCGGAGTCCATTCCGTTCCGCCAGCCAGTCGACCCTTCTGCTTTGGGCATCCCCGATTACTTTGACATCATCAAGAAGCCCATGGACTTATCCACCATCAAGCGAAAACTGGACACAGGGCAATACACAGACCCTTGGGACTATGTGGATGATGTCTGGCTCATGTTTGACAATGCATGGATATACAACAGGAAGACATCCCGAGTTTACAGATATTGCACAAAGGTAATGCAGTTATTTCAGTGAGCCTGACCTCTATACAATTCATATGGTGATGTTGAAGGTAGAAGTGTAAGATTTTTTAGTGAATTACCACAATTTGTTTTATCGCTTTGTTAAATATCTCTTTTATCCCACCTTACAGCTTGCAGAAGTGTTTGAACAGGAAATTGATCCTGTCATGCAGTCACTGGGTTACTGCTGTGGCCGCAAATACACTTTCAATCCCCAGGTGCTGTGTTGTTATGGGAAACAACTTTGCACTATTCCTCGTGATGCCAAATACTACAGCTACCAGAATAGGTTGGTTTTTGTTGCATTTTGTAGTAGTATTTATTTTAATTAAGTAAGTAATCAATGAATTAATTGATATTTATGTTTTGATGGTATATTAATGTTGGGGTGGAACTACAAAACTAAGGAATAGAGAGAAAAGTTAAGACATCTATCCAATATGAGGACAGTCAGCCAAATTGTGTAAGATCAAGATAGAAATTAATTTCTTTTTACTAATGAATTTTCTCTTCCTCCACAGATATACATATTGTTATAAATGTTTCAATGATTTACAAGGAGACACAATAACTCTGGGGGATGATCCTTCTCAGCCAGCTCTGTAAGTAATTCAAAGGCTTTATATGTGGTATCATTAAATAAGAGAATTGCAGTTATATGTGACTCAAATGTGTTGTACAGAATGTTATCAAGTCTCTTTTAATCTCTGAAGGACAATCAAGAAATCGCAGTTCCAAGAGATGAAGAACGATGCCTTGGACCTGGAGCCCTTGGTGGAGTGCCTTGAGTGTGGCCGTAAGCAGCACCAAATTTGCGTTGCTTACCTAGAGACCATTTGGCCGCAAGGTTTTGTCTGTGATCTCTGCCACAAGAAGAAAAACACCAAACGTAAAGAGAACAAATTCACGGCTAAGAAACTGCCCACCACCAAGCTCAGTAACTTCTTGGAGACGCGTGTCAACAACTTCCTGAAGAAAAAGGAGGCTGGAGCTGGAGATGTCTATATCAGAGTGGTGTCATCCACGGACAAAGTGGTGGAAGTCAAGGGAGGCATGAAAACCAGGTGAGATTTGCAGTTTTCTTGGATTTCTGTTCCAAACTCTGATTCCAATCAGAAGTCATTGCATTTAGATAATTTTCCAGTGTGTAGGATCTGCAACTGTAGCATAGTGAAATGCATTTTTTAAAGGTGTGATTTTGCACTCCCATTTATTATTTTAACCTTTGCATTAGGGTAAGTGGAATAATATATCTGGTTAAAATTTGAAGTGTAGAACCCATTTAACTTAAGTCTTGTGTCCTTCCAGATTTGTGGATACAGGGCAGCTGTCACCAGAGTTCCCATATCGTGCCAAAGCATTATTTGCGTACGAAGTGATTGATGGGATGGATGTGTGTTTCTTTGGCATGCACGTCCAGGAGTATGGTTCTGACAGTCCCACACCAAACACACGACGTGTGTACCTGGCCTACCTGGACAGTGTACACTTCTTCAAGCCCAGACAGTACAGAACAGCTGTTTATCACGAAATCCTTCTAGGCTATCTCGACTATGTAAAGCAGTTAGGGTAAGTATATATAAAACAAACTTAAAACACACAAACGTACTCACATGTGCACACACGCGCACATTTACATATATACATATATGTTTATATATGAATAGTTATGTTTATGTATGTATTTTCATATAAATATATTTGTTTACGTATATTTATGTTTGACTATTTGTATATTATATGTACATATGTGAATACATGTATATATATTTGTATAGATGTATGTACATATAGGTATACATGTATGTTTATAGCTATATGTATATGTATATCTATGTGTATATGTATATCTATGTGTATATATATATATCTATATATATATATGTTTATATATACTCATATGTGTATATACATCTATATCTATATCTATATCTATATCTTTGAGTATAGGAGAAGAGTTGATGCCATATCCTCATTGTCTTTGTACTTTCCAGGTACACCATGGCACATATTTGGGCCTGTCCACCCTCAGAGGGAGATGACTACATCTTCCACTGCCATCCGCCTGACCAGAAAATCCCAAAGCCAAAGCGGTTGCAGGAGTGGTACAAGAAGATGCTGGACAAGGGCATCATCGAGAGAATAGTGTTAGATTACAAGGACATTCACAAACAGGCCTTTGAGGACAACTTAAAGTCTCCTGCAGAGTTACCATACTTTGAGGGTGATTTCTGGCCCAATGTGATGGAGGAGAGCATAAA
>NC_061859.1:99356-101856 GCF_019202785.1 Penaeus chinensis
TTGAAGCAAAACCAGAGGACATACTGCAGACCCCGAGCTGAAAACTCATGCCAATTCCTTAAAAGACAATTTAATTGCCCTCTGCGGGGCCTCTAGGCTTATGGAAGATTAAGAAAATGAACTCGGTATGAAAGTTACAAAACGGAGATTGTCTTGAAAATTTTTTATTACAGTAACTTTGTACAACTTTGCATTAGTCATTAATTTTGGGCAGTTGCTGTCTTGTTTATAATTTGAAGAGTGCAAATAGGTCTTTGCCAAGGTATTAGCTAGACATGTTTGGTGCATTCTAGCTTGCTGAAATACTAGAGCAGGATGTACTGAGGAGATTGTGCCTGTACATTTCTGCACAATAAATGATGAAAGAGTAAAAATGTAATGGTTTTGTTATGCCCCTGCCCCCCCTATACCCCAGCTGCAGAACACAGTGCGGGCACAACCTCAACAGTGACCTCCCTCATCTTTGACATTCCCTGTAGGTAACGCACTTGTCCGGGAGGTCCGCTGTCTCTGCCGGTGCTGTCTGTCGCGGCAGCTCAGGGGAGAGGGCAGTAGGGGGAAAGTGTTCACATGCAGCGGACCCGAGCGAAAGCTGCTGCTGCTGCTGCTACCACCACCGTCACCCCCCTGTGTAAAAAAAAGAAAAGTTGGTAGCAGTGCCCACTGGCGCCCCGAGCACGCCGCCGCCCGGCCAGCAGCCGCGAGGGGCGTCGAGTGGGCCGCCCTTGAGGGAGGGTGTGTGGGCGGAGGAAGCCGCAGCCAGTTCTCCTCTCGTCACGTCGCCTCACCCACCTGTCCTCTATACAGTTCTTTAATTTATTTCTCTTTAAAGATTGATAAGTTTGTTTTCACATTTTCCAACGCTCAACGTGATGTATGTATGTAAATTGTTGATTGTATTGTCTACCAACACCTGCTCATTGGAAGTTCCCGTTCTCGTCCTGTACAATGTATTTTAATGGGCATATTAAATTTTTTAACTGTCTGGTCCCCCACTTTGTTATGTTTAATGTTGACCAATGAGGAAGTGTTGAACAGAGGATTTGATTATTTTATAATAAATATATGACGAATTGAATATTTCTACTTTACCTTGGAATAAAGTTAAGGTGCTTTGAATGTCTCCCACTTTATCTTTCCTGTAAGTTTACTGAGGAATAGGTGTATATCCACTAAGGAAAATCAACATGGTACGATGTCTTGAAAAATGAGTTTATTACAGCTTGATCTGATGAGCTATGCAAGCTTACAAACTCGAAACAACTTTCCAGAAGTATATTAGAATTGAAATGGTATGTTTCCTACTAATGAATAACCCGCTCTTGCCTTTATTAATTCTAGTAACTGGCACAATTAAAAGTCAGTTTTTTGTATTGGATGAGGAAGTTGACTTACAATAGTTTGGAAACGAGAGCGGAAAAAGCAAAGACATATTTTTAAGTGACATTGCATGCATCTGGCAATGTCAAAAAGAAATTGATGAACTTCGGCATAATCAAGTAGCCACATTAATAATAATATACACTATACCATACCCTACCTTACCAACCCCTTCTACTATCCACTCCCTACGGTGTGAGAGCCCGTGCTGAAAGGATGAAAGGCTGACTTTGTGCCAGTCCTGAACGGCCTGAGGGAGCCATGGGCACGGTATTCCCCTGCTTTAGTTGTCTAGCCCTTACCCCTCAAGCGACGCTGAGGGGTGGACCGTTTCTCTCCCCAACATACTCCAGGCTTATCATGGCCGACAATGAATAACCATTAACCATACCATTATTAGAGGCAATGAGGCTTGCCTCTTCATCAAATAGCTCCACCAATTCAAACTCGCCCGATTCCCTGACCCCAGGCTCTCCTTTGACCACGGCTCTGAACACTACAACTAATACCCCCTCCTCAATGCGGACTAGTACAGTATCCACCCTAATCAACACCCCAGGAGACATTTCTACTCCCAACATGTTCAACTTCAACAACTATACCCCCCACAACCTTCTTCATCAACTACCCCATCCTCCCTTATTACTACCTTACAACCTTATTGTCCACCTCCCCGTAACACTACCTCCCTCAACACTACTCCCTCTTCCACATGCCCCCGTCCTTCTACTACCCCCATCTCTACAAAATTCTTAAATAATCTATTTAGGCCAGCCAAATGGGACCGATTTTTCGTGATCCCTCCCACAACTCACACTTTCTGCTTTGACAACCTGTTTTCATTCCTCAAATACATATCCATCCTTCACTTGATCTAACCCCTATACGTTACCTTACCCAACCTTAACCCATTTACTCGGCAATTCCTTTGCCCAACTTTGACAACTAATCACTAACTCAACCACCCTTCACTACCATTTACTATAATGCTACATGACCTTAGATATCTAGCACATTTATTTTGCTTTTAACCATTAACCATTAACCATTTCCCTTCTCTCTACTCCCTTCTGTCCACTTATCCTAACCGTTAACTCCTTTTTACCATCTCAATAATACA
>NC_061859.1:114356-116856 GCF_019202785.1 Penaeus chinensis
AAACTGCCCTTTTATGTCATGATCTGATAGACTGGCAAGTGATTGCAGTAAACTTTCCTGCCTAACATTCATGGCTTAGTTCGCGCTGTGACTGCATGTCAGCCCACTGCCATCACTTGCCAAGGCTCACCAGGCTTTTCCTTCCAGCTGAGACTTCATTGCTTCCGAGCGTTCGCAGGCAGAGCAGGGCCCATCTCCCAAACTACTCCGTGTAAGGAACTATTACTTGAGTCACATACTCATATAGTCAAACGTTTCAAGGTTGTCCTTTTTGGCAAGAAGCAAAATGGTGGCTCCTCTGGTTATCAAGCAAATTTCTCACAACCTTGTCAAAATCCCCAAGGCTTTTAATAGTGCAGTTGGTCCTAACTGGAATTTCATACATGCTACTAGAGACACCAGGTTGCCCATCAAGGGTCAGAGCCGAGTGCAGAATCTCTACCTACATGTTGCATGTAAAAATGTACGAGAACTGCCTTGTTCCACAGCAAATCTTCCGTCCCATACTGTCACAGAAACTGTTTCTGTCACCCCAAAGCCACCAAGGGCCAGTGACAAGTCGGATTGTTCAGAAGGCATTCAGGCCTCGACTGGTTTGGGGGTCAAGAGAAAAGCAGAGGAACAGTGTCAAGATAATGTGAATATCAAACGAAGCAGAGCAACGGAAGGGTCATGAGTTAGGGACTCGCTTCAAAGGAGAATGTATCTTTGGGAAGTGACCCCTGGGCAAGATGAGGAAATGACTTGTATCATACGTAATGAGTGTTCTCAGTAGTAGATAACAGTGCAATATGGTCATCTCTGAAATTTTGGTTTTGTGCCAAATAGGAGAATAAGGTACTGTGATTACTGTATTCTGTTTTGTTTTTTATATTTCCATGTTAAATTTAGAAATAGATAGATAGATAGATAGATAGATAGATAGATAGATAGATAGATAGATAGATAGATAGATAGATAGATAGATAGATAGATAGATAAAAGGTAGCTAGATAGATAGATAGATAGATAGATATATATATATATATATACATATATATATATATATATATATATATATATATATATATATATATATATATATATATATATATATATAATTTTTATGTATATATATTTATGTATCCATGTTAGTGCATAGATTCTTTTTCTGTGCCACTGGAGTTGGGGAAACCTTTTTCAGTATTATTCAGATGCAAGCACCCTGGATTGTCCATCACAAATGGCAAGCCATTTTGTGCCAAACACTGAAGAACCTTCAATCTATGCCTGCGGTATTATTCTAGTCCTATTCACTTAATCAACTGCAGCAGCCATTAGACGTTAACATTTCCCCAAATGACTGTTTTCTGGACGATATATTTTATTTTTACTTTCAAAAGCTTTCCTTAAGAAAAAGTATGATTTGAATGAGTGTAAATAAAGTATACTGTTATTACGCTTACAAGAATCTGTGATAGTAAGGACTCGTCTACTTAACCCAACGTCTGGGTTTATGTCTATTGTATTTTTTTTCGTGAATTTCATTGCTTAATCACCAAGGCTGTTGACCTGATTTCCTCATTCCTTCAGTTTATGGGAAAATGCTTTTTTTTTCTTTTTCTTACTATCTGTATTAATTTGGATTGTTGTTATTATTATTGACATTAAGATTATTATAATTGACATGATTATCATTGACACTGTGATAATTGTTGTTGGCATTATGATTATCATGATGTTATTAAAGTACTAATAACACTAAAATATAATATAAGAATCTTTCTAAAAATTGAGAATAGGGTAAAAAGGGAGGACTAATAACTGACACTTGGTGACTAAGCTCTCATGGCGCCATCTCTTTGAAAATGCAGTCATTAAACTAAAATCCCAGTGGATGCGGCATGATTTTTTGCCATCTGCTGTTGGGTTGCGGAGGGAGAGAGACATTGTGATACTGGGCAGTAAGAATGGATAGATGAAAAAATATGTAAAAAAAGGCTTTAGTATTTTCTACTGTAACCTCTGATATTCATTTCATTTTTTTGTATTATTGATATGATTGTGCTTTTATTTATAGAAGTGCTATTTTTTTTAAAATACTGATAGATGTATTTGGTTATATATAACATTGTTTAATAGTAATGATCATTCAAATGATAGGGATTAATGATATGCACAATGTTTTTGATAATTAGCTTTTAAGTTGAGATTTGGGTTTGTTATTTTGTGTTTTATAAGTTTCAAAAAAAAAAAAAAAAAAGCAATACAGTTGAATATAGTTTAATTTTACTAATTAAATGACAAGGAAAGAATATACTAAGCTGGCAATGACCTAAAAAAATGTTCCTTAAACTGTATGGCAAATGGATTTCCTACAGATATTTTTGATATGATATGAGTAATTTTCATACTGTTTTTCCCCTTGTAAAAGTTGAAAAAATATTTACACACATCCCTGTACTCACTTACCCACTTACACACACACACACACACACACACACACACACACACACACACA
>NC_061859.1:128024-130524 GCF_019202785.1 Penaeus chinensis
GGAAGGGGTGAAAAGCGAAGGGTTAGGAGGGGAGACGTCGTAAACAAAACAGGGGGAATTGGTTTATTACAGATGATTAGGCAAAACCGCCATTGTGTTTCCCAGCCAAGCCGGGAGCGAGCCAGAGCCAAGTGCGGGGATTCGGATTAAGCGCCGAACCGTCTGGATTTTTTTTTTTTTTTTCTTTTTTATCATCAGTAACAACAGAATTATAATGATGATAATGATGATAGAAAAACAGCGTTGTTTTTCCGATTTTCGTTACAAATACATAACTAAGGCTATTTGTCTTTGAGGAATTACTTCCTTCGTGTGCAGAGCCGACGAGGTGAGAAGGAGAGAGACAGAGCAACGGAAGAAGGAGAATGAAGAGAAGGAAAAGAGCAAGTAGAGGAGGAACCGAAAGAGGGAAATAGGAGAACTTAAAGGAGAAGAAGGAGAAGGATTCGGTTACAAACACGAGGGAGGAGAAAGAGGAAGAGAGCAAGGAGGAGGGAAAACAGGGAGAAAGAGAAATAGGAGGAACACCGAAGAATGGGTAATAAAAACAGAGAAAAGGAAGAGGGGAATGAAATTAAAAGGAAATGTAAAAAAGCAGAAAATGAAATATATATATATAACCGAATTAAAATTATTAAAGGAACTGATTCCTCGAAAAAAAAAAAAAAAAAAAAAAAAAGTAAAAATAAGGAAGTATACGAAATATGCTAACATAAACAACAACAACAAAAACAGGACAAAGAGAGCAACGAGAAGCGAGGAGGAGGAAGTGGAGGAAGGAGAGGCATCTGCTCCTTCCCCGAGGGCGTGAGGACGCATAGGATCCCGGCCGCCCGACACACGGCGCCCTCATGCCCGCCCATGCCCTGCCCCCCTCGCGGCATTCCAAAAGTGCCACTCTCGTACGATCTCTACTCTCCTATTGATATCAGGTAATTACTCTTAATGATTCCGCTTCTGCGAGTCGTATTGGAGTAATTGGAAAGTTATTTCCCGAGCTCGTATTTCGTAGGAGTTGTTCGCCATCGAGGCCTCGCGGAGGGGCACTTTGGGTACGCGGAATCGGCGAAACGTGGATCCATTTTAGCAAAGTTTAATGGCGCGTTGTGGAAGCGACGCGGCCGCGTTCGCTTGTGGGAGGCGGTGCGATGTGAACGAAAAAATATATGTATTTATTTGGCAATAGTTAGTTTAATTAGTCTTTATATCGAAGAAAGGGAAGGTAATCACTATACATCACCATCTAAGGACAAAAAAAAAACAAAAAACTATTCTAATATTTAGAAAATTAAGTCTAACCGCGTCGCCGTTCTCGTGCGTTAACCCGTCCTGCCTCACGTCATGACCGAACGCGGCCATGTTTACAGTGCATGACCGGCTTCATGACCCCAGCAGCGTTCCGTAATTAAATATCCGTGATAAGATCAAGACGATGTGTGGTGACGATGATGACGTAAACAGTAATGTGATGATTATTGGAAATAAAGTTAATTACGCCCCGGGTGTTTTGATTGGCCAATACATATTGGTTCATTAATGAGATCACGCAACCCCTTTGTGCATGTGTGCGCGTGTGCTTGTGTGCCTCTAGATGTGTGTGTGTGTGTGTGTGTGTGTGTGTGTGTGTGTGTGTGTGTGTGTGTGTGTGTGTGTGTGTTTAGATGTTTGTATGCATCTGGATGCGTGTGTGTATGTATATGTGTGTGTTTTTGTGCGTTTTCGCGTGTTTGTCTGTGCGAGTGTGTATGCTAGTGTGTGTTTTTGTGCGCGTATGTGTGTAATAAATGCACTTTTGTTTGTATACACGTAAGTTTGTATTGTATGTGTCGTATCAACATTAGTGTATATTGCTGTGTGCGTATGTGTGTTTGTGATAGTGCACAAGTTTACTTTTATTTTTGTATACTGACTTATTGGCTCTCTTGCATATGTGTTGGACAGAATGTTCGTTTTCAGTTTATCATTTTATTATCCTCATTGTTATTGTTGGTGGTGGTGGCGCTATTACTACTACTACTACTGCTACTACAATCACTACTAATACTATCGTAGTTAATACTAAAACTAATGCTGTTATCAATGACATTATTGTTGTCTCGCTATTATTATCATCGCAATTGGTATGAATATAATTATCATAGTGCCTAGATGAGCTTGATGTCCAGAACATTTATTTGTTTTAACTACTAACTAAAGTGTTTTACCATTTACCTCTCAACTAACTATTAACTAACGTAATTAGTAGATAAGTTTCATTCTTGTCAATATCATTCTTCTGTCGCCATCTATTATCAATCTGTTTCCATTTGTTTCTAATCGTGTCATTTAGTTGTGATGACACAATCAAACACGAAGAAATTAATGAAGAAATTGACAGCGAAAGAAAAGGAGGGAGAGAAACTGAGAAATAATCGAACAGAGAGACGAACGACACAAACAAAAATAATGATCAAATAATAAACAAAACAGGGAAATAAGAAAAGAAAGGAAGAGAGAAAAG
>NC_061859.1:133024-146191 GCF_019202785.1 Penaeus chinensis
GGGGGAGGTAGTGGGGAGGGGAGGAATTAGACTGGGAAGGAAGCCTGGATGGGGAGGGGAGGGAGAGGGGGAGTGATGGAGGGAGTGAGAGAGAGGGGGGAGGGTGGATGGAGTGGGAGAGGGAGAGATGTAAAATATAGGGGTGAGGAGGGAGGGATTAAGAGAGAAAGGGAGTGAGAGGGAGAGCAGGAAGGAGAAGGAGAGAGAGAGAGGGAGGGAGGGGGGGAGGGAAGGGGAGGCGGGAGGAGAGAGGGAGGGAGGGTGTGAGGGAGAGCTGTGGGGGAGGAATTCTTGTCAAAGAGAGAAAGTGTTTTGACGCGATTACTGTTGCCATCAATAACATTCAGTAATATTCATATCATTATCATAAAATACCGCCATAATTATCATTATCATTTTCATTATTATATATACGCTAAACAGTATTATTATCATAATCTTATCATTTCTGTTATAATATGAATAGCAATTGAATAGCAATACCAATGATGACAATCATAATATCAATAATAAGGACAATGGAATAACAATTACAACAGCAATGACAAGCAATATTGGTAATAACGACAGTGATAATAATGATAATAATAATAATAATAATAATAATAGTGATAATGATAATGTTAAAAACATTATCCTCATTAGTATCATTTGTTATTATTATTATTATCATTTTTACTATTATTGTTTTATTATTATTATTATTATTATTATTATTATTATTATTATTATTATTATTATCATTATCATTACTATTGTTATTATTATTATCATCCTTATTATTATTATCATCATCATCATCGTCATCATCATTATCTTTATAATTAGTATTATCATTATCTTTCTTATCATTATTACTATTGTTATTATTATCATTATAATCATCAATATTATTATCATATAATAATTATCTTTAATATCACATTTAATGTTATTATCATTTTCCTTAAAAACATCATCATCAATACTTTCGATATTTTCCTTATTCTAATCTAATATATTAGAATAATCGGAACCTTCCTTTCCCGCTCCTACCAATTTCATAATCATAATCATGACCATCTCCGGCCTCACAGCCATTGTCATGATGACGAATGCCATAAACATCACTATTGTCACCTTTGTCATAATGAATCTCATTGTCGTGACCGATATCAGTGTCTCTGTTAACAGTACTGTTGGTATCATCATAAGTAATATTATCGCTATTATATGATGATGATGATAATAATAATGATAATAATAATAGTGATAATAATGATAATACTAATAATATTAATAATTATAATAATAATAATAATAACAATAATAATAATAATAATGACAATAATAACAACAATACAAAAAATTATAATAATGATGATGATGATGATAATGATAATAACATTAATTAAGATAATGATACTATTATTACTACCAATAATAATGATAATAAAATGATAATAATGATATAATAACAATAAAAATTATAATGATAACAATGATAATAATAATAATAAAGGTAATAATAATAATGAAATATGAAAAGATAATAACAATGATAATGTCAATGTCAATGACTGATGATAGTAATGATAAGGATAATGATAACTATAATGAGGATAATAATGATAGAATTAAGAATAGTACTAATAATGATGATGATAATAATAATGCTAATAATTATCAAGATAAAAATGAATTATAATCTTAATAATGATAGTAATTATAATAACAATAATAATAATAATAATAATAATAATAATAATAATGATAACGACAACAGTGATAATAACTTACAATCCGATGCCCTTCCGCCAAAGGACAAGGAAGCCGTGATTAGTATATCATGCACGGATCCTGTACATTCAACAGCACGCGCATTACATCATGCACAGGACATAGAGTCATCTGTACTGATCATGAGAGAGAGAGGGAGAGAAAGGGAGAGAGAGAGAGAGAGAGAGAGAGAGAGAGAGAGAGAGAGAGAGAGAGAGAGAGAGAGAGAGAGAGAGAGAGAGAGAGAGAGAAGGAGAAAGAGGTAGAGAGAGAGAAGAGGAAAGAGAAAGAGAGAGAGGAGGGACGGGTAGAAAGAGGGCAGGGGGGTGAGAGAGAGAGAGAGAGAGAGAGAGAGAGAGAGAGAGAGAGAGAGAGAGAGAGAGAGAGAGAGAGAGAGAGAGAGAGAGAGAGAGAGAGAGAGAGAGGAGAAAGAGAAAGAGAGAAAGAGAGGAGGAACGGGTAGAGAGAGGGCAGGGGGGTGAGGGAGAGAGAGAAAGAGAGAGAGAGAGAGAGGAGGAACGAGTAGAGAGAGGGCAAGGGGGAGGGGTGTGAGAGGGACCATCCCTTCCACATAACAAAATTACGAAACGAACCGAAACAAACAGGACAAAAAATAAAACAAACACCAATGAACCACGATGACAACACAAACACACGAAACAGCCACACCGCTGAACAAGATTTGGAAAAAGAGAAAGGAGAGGGAAGGGAGAGCAGGTCACGAGAGGGTGGAAAGGGAGAAGAAGGAGGATCTGATAAAGGGAGAGAGAGAGAGAGAGAGAGAGAGAGAGAGAGAGAGAGAGAGGAGGGAGGGAGTGGGGGAGGAGGGTGGGGACGTAGCCAGGGCCGTCACGCCGTTCTTGCCCAGAGATCCTACAGGCGAAGGAAGTGTCAAATTAAGGGAACCGCGGAGGCAGCCACCGCGAGGGACGGGATCGCGCTCATGTACTCGAGGCTGTGGGCCCGAGGGTGGGGGGAGGGGGGGGGGAGGAGAGAGGAGGGAGGGAGGGAGGGAGAAAGGGAGGAGAGAGGAGGGAGGGAGGGAGGGAGGGAGAAAGGGAGGAAAGAGGAGAAAGGGAGGAGAGAGGAGAAAGGAAGGAAAGAGGAGGAGCAAGAGGAAAAAGGAGGAGAAAGTGAGGAAGGGAGGAAGAGAGAGAGATGAGTGGAAGCATGGAGAAGGAAGGAGAAACAGAAGAGGAGAAAGAGAGGGATGGAGAGGGGAGGAGAAGGGGAGGGAGGGAGAGGGGAAGAGAAAGAGAGGAAGGAAAAAAGAAAGAGATGCAGAAAGGGAGGACGAAAGATAAAGAGAAGGGAGGATATAGGGAAGAAGGGAGAGACGTAGAGAAAGGGAGGAAGAGAGAGAATTATAAAGGAATGTATAGCGAGCGATGGAGAAGAGAGTGAAGAGAAGATATGGGGAAGAAGGGAGAGAGAAAGAAATAGATAAGGAGGTTTTGAAAAGAGAAAAGGAAGACAAGAGAAAGAAGAATAAAGGTAGAGTAGGAAGGGAGATATTATATAGGGAGAAGGGATAGGGGGAAAAGGGATAAAAAAGGGGAAAAGGGAGATAGAAAGATAAAAGGAGATAAGAAGAGAGAGAGAGAGAGAGAGAGAGAGAGAGAGAGAGAGAGAGAGAGAGAGAGAGAGAGAGAGAGAGAGAGAGAGAGAGAGAGAGAGAGAGAGAGAGAGAGAGGAAGGTAAAGAGAAAGCGAGAGAAGAAAACGAGAAATGAAATTGAGACGAACAGAGGGAGGAAAGAGCAACAGAAGAGAGAAAATTATGGAGATTAACGACAAAAAGAAACAAGCAGACAGACAGAGAGACAGCCAAGAGAAGAGAGAACATCCACACGGAAACAGGAAGAGAGAAAGAGAGCGAAACACCAGCGTATTCCGGAATGACTTTCCCGAGCACGCCTGTTCGCTCCTGAGACGCCGGGGTCCCTCTCGCAGTGCCACCCCCCTCCCCTTGTCCCCCCTGCCCTTGCCCCGGTTCCAGGCAGGTTCTTCTTCTTGTTTTCTCTCTCCTTCTTCTTCTTTGATTTTTTCTCTCTTTTTACTTCTTTTTCTTTTTCTTATTATCATTAGTTTTCTTTTTTGTCTTCTTCTTCTTCACCCCCTTCTCCTTCTTTTCCCTTATGTAATTTATCTTTTTCTTCTTCTCCTCCTCTTCCTCTTCCTCCTCTTCTTCCTCCCCCTCCTAAACCACCACCACCAACTCTTTCTTCTTCTTCTTTCTCTTCTTCTTCTTCTTATTATTATTATTATTATTCTTTCTCTTCTTCTTCTTCTTCTTCTTCTTCTTTCTCTTCTTCTTCTTCTTCTGTCTCTTCTTCTTCTTCTATTTCTTCTTCTTTCTCTTCTTCTTCTTCTTCTCCCAATTTATATACCAGGTTTCCTGCCCCGATCAAAAGGATTCCTCGGATCAACTTTCCTTCGCCCTTTCCTTTGGTAAAAACAGAAACAGATAATGACAGAAAAGAATAGAGACGAAAATAGACAGATAAACATCAGTCATTTTACTCCCGTCGTTTCTCCTTTCCGCTCAGAAGGTCGACCAAAAGCACCAGAGTTGGCCAAACCAGCAACCCAAAAAGTCGAAAAGTCCTCCGCAGTCAACCACAAGGTACAAAGAACGCACCTCAGTCAGCCAGGAGACCGGCAAGGAGGCGAACCGTCCACCGTGGTAAAACCAAATGACCAATAAGAGAGACGAAAAGTCCGCCAAAGTCAACCAAAAATGGAAGCGAAAAGTCCACCAAAGTCAGTTAAAAAGCAGTCGAGAAGTCCACCAAAGTCAACTAAAAATGGAGGCGAAAAGTCCAGTAAAGTCAGCCAAAAAAAAACACAACCTGTTCTTATTGATATCTTTTATTTCTTGTTCCTCTTTCGCTCTTTCCCTTCCCTCTTCGCCCCGCCTGCTCTCGGCGGTAAAGTGCAACATTAACTTAACAAGAAAAATATAGATAGAAAGAAAGATTTAAAAGAGAGAGAGGGAGAGGGAGAGAGACAGAGAGAGACAGAGAGAGAGAGAGAGAGAGAGAGAGAGAGAGAGAGAGAGAGAGAGAGAGGGGGGGGGGAGGGAGGGAGGGAGAGAGAGAAGGAGAAAGAGAAAAGAGAGAGGGGAGGGACAGATAGATAAAGAGAGAGAAAGAGAGGGGGAGAGTAAAGGAGATAATCGCGTACAAGAAAAAAAGAATTACCCGGCCGCTTTACCTCATCGTTACGCAGATTATTCCAGATTTCAAGGCTTTAACCCCCGACGCAGACCTCAATCAGCTCAGCAAATGCATTAGAGCCAATTAGTGCTTCTCTCTCATCTTTACCAATTCAAAACGGAATTGTTTTAGTGCCCCTTCGATTAGAGCAAAGACACAAACAAACAAAAATACGAAATGAATCGCGAAATAATAATCATATAGTATTCCTATGTCAACAACACCAACAACAACAAACCTACAGCCAAATGAATGAAGCTCACAACCAAGCGTCTTTGTTCATCCATCCACGAGAAGCTCTCTTTTGGCTCCAACGAAAGGGTGTCATGTGCGCCCTGATGCCATGATGACGTCATTACCTCGGTTTCTTGCTTAGTGAATTACAGCGAATGGAATTGCTTTTTTTTTTTTCTTCTTCTTTTTCTTTTTTTGCATATAGTGAAGGGAAAATCTTTAAAAAAGTATCTACTCTGATTGTAAGGTCAAACAAACTTCAACTAAACACGCATTTTAGAAATTGAAATCTACATACTTCCTACAACATACGCAGGGCAAATCGACGTCAACATAGAAACTATTATAAGCAAATAGATATCTTTTCATAAATAACTGAGCAAATGCACTTCGAAAGCAAGGAAAACTCACGTGGTTACTGTTGAATTCAGTGAGAAAAGTGTACGTACCTGGAAAGAGATAATTGAATTTCATTAATAAAATGATGTATTGATAGATAATTTTAAACATAATGTACTGTGATATGTGTTTGACGATGATGGTCAGCGAAAATGTAATCGGAAAGGAGACAAACGTGAGAGAGACGGAGAGAGGGAGAGAGAGGGGGGGAGGGAGAGGGAGAGAGAAAGAGAGAGAGAGGGGGGGGAGGGAGAGGGAGAGGGAGAGCGAGAGAGAGAGAGAGAGAGAGAGAGAGAGAGAGAGAGAGAGAGAGAGAGAGAGAGAGAGAGAGAGAGAGAGAGAGAGAGAGAGAGAGAGAGAGAGAGAGAGAGAGTAGGTAGAAAACACACAAAAGTTCAAATTCAAAATGAAAAGAGAAACACTATTCCATAATCTACAACGGTTACTCTGTCGACACTAAAAATCTCACGATTCCGTAAAGGACATTTTAAATGAAGCTAAAATTGACAAATTCTCATTCTTTCTCCCATTCATGTTTGCTCATCAGGCGAAGTCTATATCAGTCTTCGATTTCCCCCTGTTGCCCTTTCGGTGGATTTCATGATAATAATAATACTAATAATAATAATAATAATAATAATGATAATAATGATAAAGATAAAATTCATCTCGTCTTGTTCTTTTATATGTTGCATCGCCTCTTGTCTGCAGAGGTAGTATTCAATGAGTTACGTCTGTTTTGTATTTCTTAGAAGTTCATCATGAAGTTGTTTACTTAGGTAATGGTTAAAAAAATAATAATTTTGGTCAGAAGGCGATCGGTTATTGATAATGATAATGATAATTCTTATGATAATAAGAATAATAATTATAGGAATAACAATAATAACAACACTACTCATAATAACAATAACAATAATGATGACAATGAATGCGACACTCTTAGTGACAACATTTTTATTGGTTATGGATATAATATTCATAAAAACAGCAATAAAACAGATACGTGATTTGCAATTTTTAGGTGATAAAAACAAATTGTTTCCGTCCGTATTGCCACGCTCGATTGCTTTCATTCACGAAAAGAATTTTAAAAAGAGGGAAATATGAAAGTAATGATGCGGAAAATGTTACACCCACTGACTGGATTTACCACAGAGTTACCCTTCCAACCCCCCCCCCGCCCCCACCTCCCTCTCCCCTTCCCTCTGCCCGCATTCCCTTCCTCCCTTCCCCTCCCCCCTTCCTCTCCCCCTACCCATCCCACCCGACCCTTCCCCTCGCCCCGCCCATACCCACCACCCCTTCTCCTTCCCTTACGCATACCCCACTTCCCCTCCGCCTCCCCAACTCGTGCCCACCACCCCCTCTCCCCTCTCCCCTTCCCCTTCCCCTTCCTTTCCCTCTCCCTCTACCCCCTCTTCCCCTTCCCCTCTCCCCTCTCCCCTTCCCCCTTCCCCTTCCTTTCCCTCTCCCTCTACCCCCTCTTCCCCTTCCCCTCTCCCCTCTCCCCTTCCCCCTTCCCCTTCCCTTCCCTCTCCCTCTACCCCTCTCCCCTTCCCCCTTCCCCTTCCCTTCCCTCTCCCTCTACCCCTCTCCCCTTCCCCCTTCCCCTACCTACACTCATCACCAGTTCCCTCTCCCCCTTCCCATACCCCCCCCACCCCCCGGGGGCCCGTCCGATGTGGCAAACAGCCCCATCTCTATGCAAATGGACAGATAAATGAGGCAAAAATCTATATGTGATTCGAGAATAATGTTGATGTTGATGAAAGAATAATGAAGAAAAATGTGTTTTTTAACTTCGCTGTAAACAAAGGAACTTTTATTTTCAGAAGACTTTTCAACGTTGCGTTTCCCTTGCTATTATATTTTTCTTATTTGAATCGCTTTCTCTCTATGTATGTATATATATATATATATATATATATATATATATATATATATTTATATGACTGCCGCGATAGCCTAGTGGTTAGCGCACTGGACTCCGCCCTTGTGGTCCCGAGTTCAATTCACCGTCGCTTTGGTCGTAAAAAATGCCTGCGCTCTGACTGCTCCCTCGAGCCCGATCTCACGGCGTGAAAACGACATATCGCCTTGAGAAGTCAAACGCAGGTGTCGTAGGGGAAGTCGCCGCCGTGGACAAGTGTTAGCGCGCCGAACCGCGGTTGATTAGGAAGGGCATCCAATCAGGCAAGGGGGACACTGCCATGTAACCTCTCAATGGTGAATTGAGAGAGGTCTATGTCCTGCAGTGGAATGAATGGCTGTATAAAAAAAAAAAAATATTTTTATATTTATATATCTATACATATATATATTTATTTATATATATATATATATATATATATATATATATATAGAGAGAGAGAGAGAGAGAGAGAGAGAGAGAGAGAGAGAGAGAGAGAGATATACACACATACATATCTGTATAAGCATGTATATGTGTGTGCACATGTATATATTCATATCTATATCTATCTATATATACAAATTAATGAATATATATATATATATATATATATATATTTGTGTGTGTGTGTGTGTGTGTATGTGTGTGTGTGTGTGTTTGTGTGTATGTGTGTATGTGTGTGTGTGTGTGTGTGTGTGTGTGTGTATATAGAGAGAGATATATATAGATATATATAGATATATATATGAAGATGATGACGATGATAAAGACAAGGGAAATGAAAATATCTTTTCTTCTTTCATTCCTTTATCCTCTTGTTCTGCGTCTTCTCTGTCCCTTCATAACAAAAACAAAAAAACAAGTGACTCTAGGCTGTGAAGTCACACGTTGTTATTTCCCTTGGCTGAGGCCGGAGCTCGCACGGGAGAAAACCGCGACGCATCGTGTGTGAAAGATCGGACTGATTCCGTCCCACTTCCACAGCAAGAGGAGTTGCTATTACTATTATCATTATTGTTGTCATTACTGTTATCAATATCATTATCGCCCTTATTATTATCACTCTTATTATTATTGTTATTAATATCGCCGTCGCAATAATGGTAATGAATGTTAGTATTGCTGCTGCTCAACATAATCACGATTTCAGTGGATATGACGAAGAAAATAATATCAAATCCAGCAACAACGACCATGAGGACGGTGGGGATGATGACGAGGAGGATAATGATAGAAATAATATCATTAGATAATTTAAAATGGAGTAGTAATGATAATAACAAAAATATTAATAAAATGATGATGATGATAATGATATCAAAATAATGACAATAATAAAGGCAATGATAATAATAGTAGTAATAATAATAATGATAACAACAGCAACAATAACAACAATGATAATAATAATAATGATAATGATAATGATAATGCGAATAAAGATAATAACAAAGATAACTAGACACAGTAGCGATAGTATCATCATCATCATTATCATTTTTATCAATATTATTGTCAATAATATTATTATTACGTTTACATTATTGTTAATAACACTATTATACACACAGTGTGTGTGGCAGCAGTAGAAGAGCCGCGGCCTCCTAAGGAGAATCCCAGAGAGCCAGCATGAAAGCTTAAGTCAGCGCGGCGGATTCTTGGAACCTGCAACAGGTCTTCTGCCTTCCTGGCGTCGGGGCAACTTTGCAACTGAGTGGAAGTACCGGTAGATTTGTTTATTCATTCTGTTGCAATGTGTTGATCCATTTCACTGTCTATCTTTATGTGTGTGTGTGTGTGTGTGTGTGTGTGTGTGTGTGTGTGTGTGTGTGTGTGTGTGTGTGTGTGTACGTATGTAAGATGTATGTACGTATGTATGATGTATGTGCGTGTGCGTGTACTATATGTATATATATATATATATATATATATATATATATATATATATATATATATATATATATATATATTTATATATATATAATTATATTACTTTTGTAGATGACGCATTAGCACTTTCGTTATTTTTGCCTTGGCATGTTTAGAGAAGACAGAAAGAGAGAAAGAGTTGGATAGATAGACAGATATCTAGAGAGAGATGGATAGACAAAGAAATGATGAAACTGATAAGTAAGATAAATAGATAGATAAAGAGAGAGAGAGAGAGAGAGAGAGAGAGAGAGAGAGAAGAGAGAGAAGAGAGAAGGGGAATTGAGCTGGTGATACATTTCGTCATTTTTTGAACTCAGGAGCCTCGCGTTAATGACTCTTTAGTGATAATAAGAATGAGAAAACAGTATCGTAATGATCTCCATTATGAACCTTTTAACTTTGGCGGGAAAGAGGGAAGAGATGGGGGGGGGGGGGGCAGAAGGGCTTTTTTTATAGTAATTTTCTACTCTCTCTCTCTCTCTCTCTCTCTCTCTCTCTCTCTCTCTCTCTCTCTCTCTCTCTCTCTCTCTTTTGCTCTCTCTCTCTCTCTCTCTCTCTCTCTCTCTCTCTCTCTCTCTCTCTCTCTCTCTCTCTCTTTTGTTCTCTCTCTCTCTCTCTCTCTCTCTCTCTCTCTCTCTCTCTCTCTCTCTCTCTCTATCTCTCTCTCTCTCTCTCTTTCTCTCTCTATCTTTCACTCTCTCTCTCTCTCTCTCTTTCTCTCTCTCTTATCATTCTTAACTAATAAGTCACAAAATCGATCCATATTGGTCCAAATGTCATTTAACCAACAGAATCCAATCAGTCAAAAGTCATGAGAATAAATCAACAAACCAGTTTGTATCTCTCACAAGGATCCACATTAGGGCCAATATTCGAACAAAATTGCCTTCTTCTTCAATACGCCAGTGATTCACAATTTCTCTACTGAGTGTGTGATCTCCTTGGATGGGCTCAATTGACTCAAGAGACACCGGCACAAACAAAAGGATACTTGAACATGAATGGCCTCGAGATAAAATAAAATGTCTTTGTAGGTAGTCGCCAAGACATTGCTAAGATACCTGTGAACACTTTGTGCATCCTCCTCCTCGCTGGAGGAAGGGAGATTATTACAAGGGAAAGCGAGCCAGGGAGAGGAAGGGAGATTATTACAAGGGAAAGCGAGCCAGGGAGAGGAAGGGTGAGCTTATTACAAGGGAAAGCGAGCCAGGGAGAGGAAGGGAGATTATTACAAGGGAAAGCGAGCCAGGGAGAGGAAGGGTGAGCTTATTACAAGGGAAAGCGAGCCAGGGAGAGGAAGGGAGAGCTTATTTTAAGGGAAAGCGAGCCAGGGAGAGGAAGGGAGAGCTTATTTTAAGGGAAAGCGAGCCAGGGAGAGGAAGGGAGAGCTTATTTTAAGGGAAAGCGAGTCAGGGAGAGGAAGGGTGAGCTTATTACAAGGGAAAGCGAGCCAGGGAGAGGAAGGGAGAGCTTATTTTAAGGGAAAGCGAGCCAGGGAGAGGAAGGGTGAGCTTATTACAAGGGAAAGCGAGCCAGGGAGAGGAAGGGAGAGCTTATTTTAAGGGAAAGCGAGCCAGGGAGAGGAAGGGTGAGCTTATTACAAGGGAAAGCGAGCCAGGGAGAGGAAGGGAGAGCTTATTTTAAGGGAAAGCGAGCCAGGGAGAGGAAGGGTGAGCTTATTACAAGGGAAAGCGAGCCAGGGAGAGGAAGGGAGAGCTTATTTTAAGGGAAAGCGAGCCAGGGAGAGGAAGGGTGAGCTTATTACAAGGGAAAGCGAGCCAGGGAGAGGAAGGGAGAGCTTATTTTAAGGGAAAGCGAGCCAGGGAGAGGAAGGGTGAGCTTATTACAAGGAAAAGCGAGCCAGGGAGAGGAAGGGAGAGCTTATTTTAAGGGAAAGCGAGCCAGGGAGAGGAAGGGTGAGCTTATTACAAGGGAAAGCGAGCCAGGGAGAGGAAGGGAGAGCTTATTTTAAGGGAAAGCGAGCCAGGGAGAGGAAGGGTGAGCTTATTACAAGGGAAAGCGAGCCAGGGAGAGGAAGGGTGAGCTTATTACAAGGGAAAGCGAGCCAGGGAGAGGAAGGGAGAGCTTATTTTAAGGGAAAGCGAGCCAGGGAGAGGAAGGGTGAGCTTATTACAAGGGAAAGCGAGCCAGGGAGAGGAAGGGAGAGCTTATTTTAAGGGAAAGCGAGCCAGGGAGAGGAAGGGTGAGCTTATTACAAGGGAAAGCGAGCCAGGGAGAGGAAGGGAGAGCTTATTTTAAGGGAAAGCGAGCCAGGGAGAGGAAGGGTGAGCTTATTACAAGGGAAAGTGAGCCAGGGAGAGGGAGGGAGAGCTTATTACAAGGGAAAGCGAGCCAGGGAGAGGGAGGGAGAGCTTATTACAAGGAAAGCGAGCCAGGGAGAGGAAGGGAGAGCTTATTACAAGGGAGAGCGAGCCAGGGAGAGGAAAGGTGAGCTTATTACAAGGGAAAGCGAGCCAGGGAGAGGAAGGGAGAGCTTATTACAAGGGAAAGGGAGGGAGGGAGAGCTTATTACAAGGAAAAGCGAGCCAGGGAGAGGAAGGGAGAGCTTATTACAAGGGAAAGCGAGCCAGGGAGAGGAAGGGAGAGCTTATTACAAGGAAAAGCGAGCCAAGGAGAGGAAGGGAGAGCTTATTACAAGGGAAAGCGAGCCAGGGAGAGGAAGGGAGAGCTTATTACAAGGGAAAGGGAGGGAGGGAGATCTTATTACAAGGGAAAGCGAGCCAGGGAGAGGTAGGGAGAGTGAAGGGAGAGGGGGAGGGGCTTCGAAGGGGCGCCGAGGGGGAAGGAAGTTAGTTCAGGGCAAGGGCTGTCGACACCGAGTGGCGATATCCGGCTGGTCACTTCCACGGAGCAGCTCGTCCGAAAAACATATTGGATTGATGCCTCGTCGGGGTTTTGGGGCATCTCTGGGGCATTTCCTGGCATTGATTTTGTGGAAATGTTTGTTCTGACGGAGGAAGTGGGTTTGTGTATGTGTGTGGATAGGTGAATGGATTTGTGTATGTGTGTGTGTGTGTGTGTGTGTGTGTTTGTATGTGTGTAAATGCACACGCAGATAAATAGATAGATATAATACGGCAATAACACACATAATGGTGATAATGATAAGGATCATAATAAAGAATGACCATAATGGGAAGAATGATGAATAGATATACAGAGGAGAGAATAAATAAAGGCAAGCGACCAGAGGCCTGGAAGGGTCCGCCCAGAGCCTCCTCGCCCGGGCGTCGCGCCGCCCACATGAGCATCCTCCGAGGAGCAGCGGCCGCGAGAGTCCGTCCGGGCGGGAGCGAAGGAAGGGCGTCGCGAATCCTGTTCCCTCAGAGCCTCCGGGATCCTCTCCGAGCGCCGAGGACTCTCTCGTAGTCCTTTCCCAGGTCCGCAGGAAGCTCTCTCTCCCCGGCCTCATCCTTGGCGATCCCGCAGACTCCCTAAAGGCTTCCTCTGCGAACTCGAGGACCTTCGGGGCAGCGAGTGCGCTCTCCTCCGTCCCACGGGACTATCCGCGAGCCGCCTGAGGCATCCCTACCCCCCCCCTTCCCCCTTCCTCCCCCCCTCCCCCCGAAGCCCTCGAAGTAGCGAGCCCTTGACCGTCCTTCCCGGAGTCACATGCAAGGCGTCCTGATCCCCGAGCCCTCAGGATGCGTCCGAGGCCGCCCCCGAGGCCTCAGGGCCTCTAGGACCCCAT
>NC_061859.1:153791-158791 GCF_019202785.1 Penaeus chinensis
TTTGATTATTATCATCATTTTTAGGCCGTTTTTCTTTCCTGATTACGGACTAATGCTTTTCAAAATGCAAAAGGCCCATACTGATAATAATAGTAATAATAATAATAATAATAATAATAATAATACTAGTAATATTAATAATGATGATGATAATAATAATAATAATAATAATAATAATAATAATAATAATAATAATAATAATAATAATAATAATAATGATAATAACAAAAATGATAACAACAACAAAACAACAACAACAATAATGATAACAACAACAAAACAACAACAACAATAATGATTATAATAATAATAATAATAATAATAATAATAATAATAATAATAATAATAACAATAATAATAATAATAATAATAATAATAATGATAATAATAATGACCTAAAAAGAAAATGCAAGACAATAACTAAGCCAATATCCAAAGGCTCTCAGACCTTGCTTGCCTCGGCTGGCCCTCCGGCCGACGGCGCCCAACTCGCCAACAACCGAATGTTTGATCGTGCGAAAGGCTCTGCTTACTCTTGCTCGAATGGTATTTGGTTCTTGCATCTTTGAGTGTTGTTGCAATCACTCCGTTCATGTAAGTAGTCTCCCTCCCCCTCTGTGCAACTTTGCAACCATGCTCATCCGACTGCAAAGAAGCACCGAGATGCAACAAAGATTAATCAATAACTGATTCTCAAGTTTAGTAAGACTTCCTAGTGTAGTGTGCAACTTTGCAATTGATTCTCGGAAGACGATAACGATTATTTCTTTTCTTTCGATCTTACAATGCTGTTCCTGCTGGATTGCCCGAATGCAGCGCAACGGAAGCATGGAAGAAGTAATTGGCGGATACGTGAAGGTTTTTGTTTGTTTGTTTCTGCGTGTGTGGTCGCTCTGGGGGGTCGAGTCGGCGCGAATCGAGGCTGAGGCTGAGTGGGAGTGAGCGTCCGAGGTCCTTTTCTCACTTCGCTCTCTTCTTCTTCTTCACCTTCACCCTGTCTATCTATCTGTTTGTTTATTTGCCTGAATCTCTTATCTCTCTCTCTCTCTCTCTCTCTCTCTCTCTCTCTCTCTCTCTCTCTCTCTCTCTCTTTCTCTCACTCTCTTTTTCTCTCTCTCTTCTTCTTCTTCTTCTTCTTCTTCTTTTCTTCTTCTTCTTCTTTCCCTCTCTTTTATTTTCTTTCTCTCATTCTCCTGCTTTCCCCCTATGTACCTTTCTCCCTCAGTGTATTTTCTTTCTCTTAGAGTTCTTTCACTGCTTCTTTGCTCTTCCACCTCTTTCTTTCTCTCTCATTACTTGTTTACTTGACGTTGTTTCCTTCCCTGAGATTTTAGTATCAGCTGCCATGTCTTCTATCCTCTTCTTATCCTCCTTTCGTAAGTTGTTTTGATTCTTTTCATTAACACTTATTTTCTGTTATTCTCTGTCTCTCTGTCTCTGTCTCTCTCTCTCTCTCTCTCTCTCTCTCTCTCTCTCTCTCTCTCTCTCTCTCTCTCTCTCTCTCTCTCTCTCTCTCTCTCTCTCTCTCTATCTCGCTCTCTCTCTCTCTCTCTTTCAATACATACATATATATATATATATATATATATATATATATATATATATATATATATATATATATCTTACATTTATAAATAAGTATGTACACACACACACACACACACACACACACACACACACACACACACACACACACACACACACACACACACACACACACACACACACACACACGCAAACACACACACACATATTTCACCCATTTTCATAATCTTCTCTGCCACTGACGCCCGCCACAGAGACCCGCCACTCAGGTCCGATCGTTGAAGCACTGATACCCAGTCACAGAATATTAAGCTGATGCGGTGCCACTTCTTAACAGGACGTAATACACGGGGGGGGGGGGGGGGGGGTCACATGAACTTCACTGAAGCAACTGCATAAATTCTCTCCTTCTCTTGCTTCCTTCCCCCTTATTCTTTATCCTCCGTGGAATGCGATGTCTCTCTCTCCACTTTAACCACACGGTGCAGTCGCCTGGTATCACGTTAGATGAAACTTAAGAAATATGACCTATTTTTCCGGTATGGTTATCGTGTTACTGGTGCGCGCGGTACTCTGTTCTGGCTGAACTGCACTGTAATATTTCACTGGCCTTGAGGTAAGGATGGATGTCATATGAGACGGTTGTGGAAGCTGTTTACGAGCATGGATAGCAAGTGATGGAGCTCTTAGTGCTTTTGTCTCATATGCGTTGAGGGAAAATCAAGGCGTTGGCATTTGCATACGTTTAAGGATACCGTTTCCAAGGATACCCATCAGCGGAATGGCCGACGAATGTCTAGCTCAGTGGGCGAAAATTAAATGCATGCAGAGGGACAGTCTCATACACACACACACACAGACAAATTTATATATATATATATATATATACACATATACACATACACACACATATATATATACACATTTCATTACTCATGCAATCAAAATGGTTCCATACTACAGAGTTTAAGAGAACAAGAAAAAAAAAAAAATAATAATCTTACTTTTTCACGATTATTCCCTTATTTGAATAAAGATAAAGTGCTTGTTTTATAGTTATACTACAATGGATACTAATGATAACAATCATAATAATAATGATGATTATAATAATAACATTAGTAATATCAAAATTAGTAACTGCAATGATGATATCAAAAATATTGATAATAATGATAATCAGGATAAAAATGATTATGGCAGTAGTAGCAATAATGGTAATAATCTGATAACCCTCGCCCTGAACTCTTTCTCTCTCCTCTCGCCCATGTGTGCACATCTATCTATCTATCTATCTATCTATCTATCCCTGAATGTCCACACATGTACCAGCTGCTCCTCTCCCGCAGTGCTCCCGAAGGAGGAGTGGGACATCAAGTCGGAGCACTCGCGCGCCCTCAACATCATGGGGCTGGTCAGCTTCGCCACGGTGCTGGGCCTGGCGCTGTCCAAGCTGGGGCCGAAGGGCAAGGCGCTGCTCGACTTCTTCCACTCGCTGTCCGACGCCTCCATGGTCATCACCTCGTGGCTCATCTGGTCGGTGCGGCGGCTCTGCCCGGGCTGCAGGGGCCCTTTTCTTTTCTTTTTCTGTTGTTGTTAATAGTTTTGCGAGTGGATTTGGGTCACGGGATCTTTTCTTTTTTGTGAATATGAATAAGTATATCTGTGTACGTGTAGATCTCTGCGTATTCCGTTCGATTAGTTCTGATTACATAATTCTACATTCTCTGGAACAATTAAAAGAAAGAAAAAGAAAAAGAAAAGCAAAATTCTCCCGCTAAAAACTGATAATTCACCCCCGCGACTGACCCGCCCTCTCTCCCCGCCCGCGCAGGATCTCGCCCGTGGGAATCCTGTTCCTGGTGGCCTCCATGATCATCGAGATGGAGGACTTCAGCGTGATGCTGGGCCAGCTCGGCCTGTACTTCGGCACCGTGGTCCTGGGCATCTTCATTCACGGCCTCTTCGTGCTGCCGACCATCTACACGCTGCTGACGAGGCGCCTGCCCTTCCGATTCTTAGCCAACATGACCCAGGCATACATTACAGCCTTTGCTACCGCCTCCAGGCCAGTTTGATACGTTAAGGAACTTTTGGTTGAAGAATGAAAGGGGCGCTTGTCGAGTTTGGAGTTTTTCATGCCTAATTTTTGTGATGCTTGTTTTGTTTGTGTGCGTGTGTGTGTGTGTGTTTTGTGTGTATTTTTCTATCAGTAGTCTGAGTGTGTTCTAAATGTGTAGGGAATGGGAGTTTTTGAGTTTCTTTATTGTATGTGTGAGCGTGTGTGCTTATCAGTACTTTAGTTCCAAATTTGTAGGAATGATTTTTTGTCATTCTTTGTTTGCTTGTTTGATTTGCTTCTTGACTGCACACAAACGAAAGCAAGAAGGAAAAAGATATCCATGAATATATGCAGCACATGACATACATCCTGCTCTCTCCCGACCAGCCCCTTTTCACAATTAATTTGCGGCCGCCTCTACTTTAGTTCAGGAACCCTGCCGGTAACTTTCCAATGCCTTGAGGAGAAGAACAAGATCGACCCCCGCGTGACCCGCTTCGTCATCCCCATCGGGGCCACCATCAACATGGACGGCACCGCCCTGTACGAGGCCGTGGCGGCCATCTTCATCGCGCAAGTCAGGGGCATGTCGCTCACCATCGGCCAGATCGTCGCCATCAGGTGAGGGCCTGGGCTCTGCCCTGCGCTCTTGGGGTCTCTTGGGGGCAGAAGGGGTCGCGCTAATGGGGCCGAAGAGAAGCGGTGGTGGGATCGAAGGGGCGCCGCGAGCATAGCTGGAGGCCTGGGAGGGAGGTCGAAGGGGCGCCGCGAGGAGGGCCGAGAGGCGCCTTTTGGGGGAACGAAAGGGCGCCGATGGAAGGGCCGGAAGGACGCTTTGGCTTCTGATAAAAGAGGATGATAACTTTAATAATGATAATAACAATTATGATAATAATTATAACCAAATAATGATAGTGAAAAGATACTGTAGTAATAGTAGTCGTAGTAATAATGATGATGGTGATAATGATAATAGTTATAGTAATAATTATAAAAATAATAATGCTAGTAATAATGATGAATATGAATATGATGATGACGATGATGGTCTCCCACCACACCCTCGGCAGCCACTAATCGAGCCCTCTTCGGCACAGCATCACCGCCACCGCAGCGGCCATCGGAGCAGCCGGCATCCCCCAAGCCGGCCTGGTGACTATGGTGATGGTGCTGGACGTGGTGGGACTCCCGGCCGAGGACATCACACTCATCATCGCCGTGGACTGGTTGCTGTGAGTGACGGGTTGCTCTGGTTGTGCGGGAGGGAGGTCTTGACGGGATCCGTGGTGCGGTTGGCCCGCCTGCCGGCACTCGCGGTCCGTTTCATGATTTTTTTTTTTTTTTGGAAGATGATTAAATGGTATGAATGAGAATGAATATCTTCACTGTGATG
>NC_061859.1:163791-171291 GCF_019202785.1 Penaeus chinensis
CGGTGGGAATGAATGAGCTGTGCGCGAGTCAGCAGGCAAGCCGAGAGCACAACAAGAGGTACAATTGCTGGGAAAGTCTTCGGTGAGACTTCGCTTCTCTGAATCTATTTCTCTCGATTTACAGCCTCCTACTTAGATCTCCTGTCGTCCATCTGTAAAAAATATTACAGTTGAATGTTTCATGTGCATATTATTTGTATGACGATATGAAACTTTTTTTGGGGTAGGGGACGTACCTTCACAAATATGTTTGCACATTAGTACTTCTAAATAAAGTCAATCTTACATAATATCATTATTGTAGTTCTTTTCATACTTAAAATATCATTGAATGCAGCAAGAGATATGAACAGAAATGTACATGTTTCCTATTATTACCATCTGTACAGCTCCGATTATGCCATAAAGTGACATATATCACTGAGAATACGCATCATGCAGTGTACATTACTGCAGAAATTAAAACAACAAAAATGACTTCTCCTTAGATGCACAAAATATACAAAGTACTTTTTCCTGAGCTGTGAAAAAAATAATAGTGACAGTAACTTTCGCAATTGATTATACATATTGTCTGTGTTAATTATTTGACGTTCCTCATGGGCAAAATGCAGAAGGCAAACAGATTGCAAGGAGACAGGCACGGGCTTGAAGCTGTATGATTTACGTTGACAGTCATATCACGGCGAAAGCACCGATTTCCGTCCGGTCAGCAAGATTAAGCAACGTTGGGTCCTGGATGGCTGGCCGCCTGGGAACACCAGGTGCCGCTGGATGCTATTTGCTATACCAGTTCTGTGCAGGTTACATGCCTTTTCTAGTGTCGAATAAAACAATAATTAGGGCAGCGTACTCTGCAAACTGATTTCGATTAGTCAGAAGCGTTTGGAACTGAAGGCGATCCAATCATTGCTTTCTGTTACAACAGTAAACAGGAACTGAATTCGAAAACAGCTTTCATCATATTCCATTTTGCTTGACTTTTGGCTGCAACCAAGGCGGCGCTGAAGCCACGACTTGTAATGATGGTCAGTTCGATGCACTTCCCTCAGCAGTTGGCTTCGAGGCCTGATAAAGGAAGTGTACCTGGATGGCAGTATAAATTCGCAAACAGACATCGGCGTAAAAAGATTTAATGCTAGAAAATAAAGTAAAAAAGGTAAGGAAGAGAATGATGACGGATCAAATAATTATCATTATTTTCAAGAGTTAATGGAACTGAATCGGAGGCTGTTCTACAATGATCATTATGTTACATTTAGTTTATTTTCAGTATAATTATGAGGCTTTTTGGTAGTGATTATGATGAAAATAATGACAGTAGAAATAGTGACAATATGATATAGTCATCCTGCTTCTGTTACTTCTTTTGCTAAAAACGTGAACTCGTATCAGTGCCTTGAATATGTAGTGGCTTTAATATGTGCAGATACATGGCTCGCTCTCTCTCTCTCTCTCTCTCTCTCTCTCTCTCTCTCTCTCTCTCTCTCTCTCTCTCTCTCTCTCTCTCTCTCTCTCTCTCTCTCTCTCTCTCTCTCTTTCCTAAAATTATATTGATTCTTATTATGAAATCTAAAGCTTTAGTTTGGTCACAGGCTTTTCTTGTTGTCTCACTTTGTTTACTTGGCGGCTTCTGTGGCCAATAATAATAGTAATAATAATAATAATAATAATAATAATAGTAATAATAATAATAATAATAATAATAATAATAATAATAATAATAATAATAATAATAATAATAATAATAATAATAATAGTAATAATAATAATAATAATAATGATAATAATGATAATAATAATAAGTAATAATAATAATAGAATTTCAGCCAGAGCAAAAGATGAAAGCAAATCATATAAAGTGCATTAGGCTTCGCCATAAATCAATTTAACGTCCCCCCTTATACCGGCAAGGGCCACACCCAGCGGAAACCTTCCCTTGCCCTCGTGGCCGACCTCTGGGGCAGGTGAATGCAGGGGGAAACGAATAGCAAGTAAGGTGAATTTGTAACCGAGGCGGAAGACAATAGGAGAGCCTTGAATATGGATAGACATTAGCGGAAAACAAAAGCAAGCTAATCATTAATTTGTCAGCGTTCATACCACATTCAAATATTGTACAGGTCTTAATGATTTAAGATATTGACGGTAAAATTCAAAAAATATAATAACAATAGCAATAGTGGTGATGATTATAGTAGTAATACTAATGTTGATAATAACAACAGTATTATTGACAGAATGCTGATCATGATGAAAACATAATTACAATAACAGCAACAACAATAATTATAACAATAATAATAGTAATAAATATAACAATGATAACGTTAATAATCAATAATAGGAATAATAATGATGATAATAATAATGATAGCTATAATAATAGGAATAATAATAATAATAATAATAATATAGTGATTATAATAATGATAATAATAATGATAATAATAATAATAGTAATAATAATAATAATAATAATAATATTAATGGTGATAATGATATAATAATGATGATAATAACGATAATAACAATGAAAATAAAAATAATAGTAATAATAATAGTGGTAGTATCAATAATAATAACACTAATAATAGTGATAATCATGATAATAATAATGATAATAATAATAGTAATAATAATTTCAATTAATTGATAATGAGGATGAGAATGATAACAATGATAGTAATAAAATAATGATAAAAAATGCAATACTAATAATAATACTAATAATGACAGAACGTTTAAAAGCCATGCTTGTTGGCGAATACAATGGTGACTGTTGTCCAAAGCTGCAGCAAAACACACGCGCCGTCATTTAAATTGCAATTATCAGACGAAGGCCTTTGCAATTTTGGTGTTGAGCATGTATGCACACATGCACACACGCACGATGTGTGTATTCATCCGCACACACATCGTGCGTGTGTGCATGTGTGCATTCATACACACACATGCGCGCACATAAGCGCACGCACGCGTTTGACTTCATCTTGTCACCAAACCGCATATCAAGATCAACACAAAATACACACAGAATGTCATCCAGCAACACTCCACCGCGCAAAATCTTCACTCCCAAGGCAAGGGTGAATTGCAGTCCTTGGGTGTGATGTGGAAAGGTTGGCACTTGGCATGGGGGCCGTCCAGATTTCCGTCCTTTGGCACGGAGCTCCAGCACCAAAGTTCACACATGATCCCCAATCTTCTTGCTTACCTTCTTCACCAGCTCACACATCCTCGGGGTAGAAAAGCTCTCAAACTGTAAGAAATCTCCTTCAGAATAAATAGGCAGTTACTTTAGTTAAGACTAGAAATATGAAACTTAAGAAAACATTACACTGAAAAGTATTAAAACCACTTGTATTCTATCTAGTTTACCAAGAAAGCTTGACATGAAAAGTTTCCTTTTTACTATTAGAATTGACCACAGGAAAGAAAGAAAGAAAGAAAGAAAGAATGCAAAGGAAGAAAACTAAACAGGACTATAAAGGAATTCTTACATAAAAATAAAACTCATGAGCAGGTAGTCTTATTCTAGGACAAAGAAAAGAAAAAGAAAAAGAAAAAATAAAGAACAAAGAAAAAAAGGAAAAGAAAAAAAAAAAGAAATAGGAAGAAAAGAAAAAAACAGACATATCTCTCGTTCGTCTCAGCAGGTGGCATGAGGGAGGAAAGCTTAGATAAACCCTGACCAAGAAATGCGGTCTTTGTGATTTCCAGTGTTTCTCAAATCGGCCGCAGAGGTTAAAATAACAAGAAAGGATTTCACTATCAAATCATACTTCAAAAATATGAGAAAAACTGGTTTAACAGTAAAGAGTTTCCTAAAGCTCTGACTTTATTTCAACAAAGCTAGATAAACAATCTTAGGTGTATTAGTTCCAAGGGAAACTGTCGGAGTTTTCTCACCTTGTGCACTGGAGCAGAATTAGGGCCTGAGTAACTGAGGAAGGACAGCGTTAGGTCAACGAAGCCAGTCTTAAATTTCTAAATGCACTTGTCAGATTTCAAGAGATCCAGTGAGCCAAGCCTAGAGATAAGAGCTGTTGTGGTTGCGGTGGTAGGAATAATCTTACCAGCAATGAGCAACAAAAGAATTCATGAGGAGATTGGTGCCACCATCTTTCTCAGAGTCTAATTGAATCAACTTCGGGACTCCAAAACGAGTTGTTTAAGGAATGGCTGAGTGAAGGTTGACAACTCTCTCTGAGTCCACCCGATGGCTTTGGGCTTCGACTTCTGCATCTGCGACTGCAATTTTTCCTCCAGATCAGGGCACAAACTTTGTATTTTCAATTTTGTTAACAGTGTCAGCAACAACATCCCATATGACAGTGATGCCATAATCCCTAGCCTTGAGATTTGCAGCACACAAAACGTAGTCCAAATGTAGCTGATTATTAGCATCAAATTTAAGTGAATGGGGACATCTTTCGGGGCCAGACCAGAAGAGTTCACTGCTTGAAGTTGTCTGGTCTTTGGGGAAATTGTGTAACAGCTGGACAATCTGATTTTAAAACTGTTCTGCAAAGCGCTTGCAGGCCCAGAGAACACAAATAACCGAGGTCTGTCCTCTACTAGAACTCACTTCTCACTTTCCAACACCTCCATGGGGTGTGAGCCCGACAATTTCAGAGTACACGCCACGAATTTGGAATCAACCATCAGCATCTGCATCTGACGGAATTCACATAGCTCTTGACCACTGGAGTGTATGTTCAATATCGTGTGGGAAGATCTTCAATGTACAAATAGGCATAGACTTCTCTGAAGATGATCCATATGCCTCAGTCAAGTGTGGCACAACTACTTGAACAATACCCTGTCTCTAAGGTACCGACCCCAAATGAGGTTTTAAATAACACACACCTATCCATGTACATTCGTGCTTAAACATTGTCTAGAGCAATAGCTACCCCATCAAGAGGTTCACAGAATGAGTCATCATAAACTCTTTCAGTCTCAGGACCAACTCTTCTAAAGCAATGAACTTGTGGATTCATCTTCACAGCTGCTGCAGCAGTTGACTGACTTTAAGAATTGCCTGTTAAGGTTAAACTTCATCAAATCCATGTCTGTTATGACAAGCCTGCCTGCAGGCGTGCACATAGCCTCTGTGATGGTGGACACCATTTTGGAGACACTCATGAGCATCGAAGTAGAACCACTGACAGATAGGAGTGACCATGCCTGAGCATGCCCTCATTACTTCCAGAGCCACAATACCACCAATCACAGCCATCGTGGCAAATTTCTTTAGCACATATGTCCTCAAAGCCTTCCACCTTAGCTGGATGCCCCTCGTTCACTTCCTTGAATGCATGAAGCAACTTCTCTGCATCTTCCTCATTCGAAGGTCTGGGTGCAGAGCCATTATCCTCCTCATACATGAGTAGGGTCTGGAATGCAATCTGCAGGATCCCAGGTCGGTCACGAGGACTTCTGGCTCTTCGACTGACTCTCCAAGACTTCGAATGACTTCTTCGCGGGGACCCTGACTTGAGTGACGAGACCGCCTTGCACATGGTCAGAAAACTGGGCAGTGTGTCCAGTGCTGAATGTGAAGGGACGAAGCAGCTGCAGAAATAAAATCAAGATATAAAATAGAAATAACAAATACCGGTCTTATAGTGATAAGTTCAGTCATCCCCTGTACTTCCGAGAATGTAACACAATCTCATCCTCAAATCCATGGCAGAATTCATCTAAACATCTGACTACACTGTTAACCTGCAAGCCGTGGGGATAAAGAAAGAAAAACTACAATTTCCCCTCTTTGTTTTTCAATGACTGATATTATTATTTTTATTATCCTTATTATCTTATTATTATCATTATCAGTATCAGTATTTCTGCTCTTACGTGTGTATATATATTATATAACACACACGTGTATACATACATATACATATTTATAAATATACATATATAAATATGCATAGATATTTACATACACACACACACACACACACACACACACACACACACACACACACACACACACACACATATATATATATATATATATATATATATATATATATATATATATACACACACACATATACACACATGTCTCTATATGTATATATACACATAATATAAATTATATATATACACACGAATACCACACACACACACACACACACACACACACACACACATATATGTATGTGTGTTCATATATTCATATATATGTATATGTATACATATGGATATAGATGTATACATAATTATATATACACATATAAGTGTGTATATATACATATATATATACACATAATATATATATATATATATATATATATATATATATATATATATATATATATATATAAATATATATATATATATATATATATATATAAATATATATATATATATATATATATATATATATATATATATATATATATATATATATATATATATTGGTCCATAATCCTTTCCGCTTAATTAAGGCGCCGTCATGAGGAGAATCTACGTCGCGCTTCAGTGAGTTGTTTACATAAGGAGTATAAAATTCTGCCGTCAGATGACGTACATCAAAGAAAACATACTATTACATGGATAACTGAACAAAATAGAATTTCACATTAATCTGGGTAACATGCAGGATATTGTAGATACATGAAATAAAAGAGTGTCCTTATACTAATAATCCTTACACAATAACCATCTTTGGTTACTCTGACACAGTGTATAATGTATCAGTAAAACTGCCCTAGATACAGGCACATTCATCTTAAATGGCTAAAAAAAAGTAATATTTACATAGTGATTTCTCATGATTTGGAATTGGCTTTGATATCACACGGCAGTAAGGATTCAGCATTTATTTTCTTATCAATTATCTATTAATGATGATATGATGACAAATTGTTAAAGAACAGGAATGATATGTATATAGAAATGCCTTTGTGAAAGTATCTATCGGAGAGAAAAAGGAGGAGGTGAAGGAGGAGGAGGAGGAGGAGGAAGGAGATACGGAGAAGGAGAAGAGAACAAATGATAATATAAGAAAAAGAAGGAGATATAGAAGACGAAAACGAAGTAAAAAAAAAAAAAAAAAAAAAAAAAAAAAAAAAAAAAAAGAGCAGAACACCAACAATACGAATTTTTTTTTTATCAATCTGTCTAAGCGACTTAAATAATCATTACATGTTATCTTGCTTCTGTGAAGAGCAACCAGTTCCTTCTCTTGAAACCATAGTAAAATAAATGGACCAAGTTGATATACTGATATCCCTTTATAACACACAAATGAAGCACATAACACAGGCTTAATGCAGCACATAATAACACACAAATATGAGAAGACATGACCTAATAAACACCACATAACACGTAGCCCCTCACACCATACATTGTCAACAACAAGCAAAAAAATAAAAGAATATTAACCAGCGTGCACAACATAGGCATAAACAGGAGAAACAGCCCTTAGGTGAGCGAACAGCCCGCAAGGCGCACGCGCTTCAAGAGCGCGGCCCAGTG
>NC_061859.1:186291-193791 GCF_019202785.1 Penaeus chinensis
CTCTGTCAAGTATTCGTTTGCGCATTGCCTTGATGTTCGCTGGGCCTTGCTTCTGGCTGATTGGAAAAGCTGCAGATTCCTTTCACTTGGCATTTTCTTGTACTCTGCGCAATCACAACAGCTAGGGCTGTTCTGTGGATGGTGTTGCGCAGGACTTTCCATTTCTCTGTGGCAGATGCAGGTGGGGCAGTGTTGCTCTCAAAGGTCTCTGCGAATTGCTGAACGAGGTCAGGCTGTGACATCTTGTTGACGTCGATTGGGGGTTCCCTTGCTGCTTAGAGTGGTGGAATCTCTTTGGTGTCAGCCTGATCTTGCAGCACACCAGGGAGTGGTCCGTGTCGCAGTCTGCGCTGTGGTAAAAGTGTGTGTGGAGGCCGTTCTTGAGGGCAACTCTCCTGACAAGGATGAGGTCTAATTGGTGCCAGTGTTTTGAGCGTGGATGTCGCCACGAGACCTTGTGTTGGGGTTTGGTCCTGAAGAAAGAGTTGGTGACACACAAGTTGTGGTAGGTACAAAGCTCAAGTAGTCGCTGTCCGTTGTTGTTCATCTTCCCTATACCAAAGTGTCCAAGGCAAGATGGCCATGATTCGTAGTCTGCACCCACTCTGGCATTAAAGTCGCCCAGGAGAACAAGTTGTTCTGAGCTGGGATTGTCCTGAGGAAGGCTACGAGGCTCTCGTGGAATTCATCTTTGGTCTCTGGGTTGGCTGACAGGGTCGGGGTGTACACACTGATGAGGGTGACAGGGCCTTCTGTGGTATTGAGGCGGAGGGTTAGGAGTCTCTCCGAGCCGTTGCTGCCTGGTTCCACCTTGCTCAGCAGGCTATTCTTGACAGCAAAGCCGACTCCATGCTCTCTGTGCTGTTCTTGACTTTTCCCTTGCCAGAAGAAGGTGTAGTCTTTTTCCTTCAGCGTGCCCGAGTCTGCCAAGCGTGTCTCTTGTAGGGTGGCAATGTCCACATTCAGTCTCTTGAGCTCGTTGTTTATGATGGCTGTTTTTCTCGTGTCACTTATGTCCTGAAGGTCTTGTGACAGTCCGGGTGTCATGGTGCAGACGTTCCAGGTTCCCAGTTTAAGAGTGGGTCTCTTTTTTATACTTTTCTCCTTGTTCTTGCGTAGTTTGACTAACTGTCTTTCGGATTTTGTCCTATTCTCCAGGCATCCACTGAAAATAGCAGACCGTGGCGGGACAGAACCTTACTGGCTGGGGGCTGCCCAGCTTGAGGCGGGCGGTATCTGGTGGTATCTGTCCATTGAGACACGATGGTCTCTCCCACCGACGGAAGCAACCCCTGGCCCCACGCCCTACACCAATTTAGAGATGGATTATAACCGGTAGACTGCTGCTTCCCGTGTTGTTTCCACGCCATGTGACTGACGAAGCTGGAGTGTCCTCTCCAGGTGTAGATGCGATGTGTGTTTGTGTGGACAGTTGTTTGCCTGGGCATTGTAGTATGGAGGGCAGGATGTTGCCCATGCAGCTTGCTCCCCCTCTCAACCAAGCTGACTTGTCCAAAGGAACAGATGAGCTGATACTGTTTGGGGCCAGCACGGTCGCAGGAGCTGCCAAGGTGATGCTGAGAACAGCGTTATACTGCCCTAGGGGCTCCGACTCCGGATTTTTCCTCAGTGTTTACTCCCAAAGCCTTTTCTTATTTGGATATGGCCGCAAGGCAGCGGAGGTTTATTTTGAGTTTTCCTTCTCCTAGATGGGTGGCCATCCAAGGCTGTTGAGCCCCATCTGCCCAATGCAAGGGACAGAGCGGTACCGGGCTACAGCTTACCGGTAGCAGGTCAAACTGACTTGGCCTGACATCTTCCACGAAAATAATGTGTAGAATTCATGTGCAATGATACATGACAACAAATATTCCCATGAAAATGTAAGTAGATAGATCATACTTAGAATAATTTTCCTTCAAGGAAATGACAGTAGTTGCATGCGAAAATGCAGGATTTGGATATTGATTAAGACTAGTTGCATACTAGGATATAGGAATGAATTTTCCCATGAACATAACTACAAAAACATACAAACAAACGCAGGAAAGATTTTCCTGTGAAATAGTTCATGATGAATGAACTGGAATTCAGCATCGTGTGGATTCAGAAATCCTCACGACTGAGATTAACATGAAACCAATTAAGTACTCATAGGCAGACAGAACTACAGAGGACTGAGAGTATTGGGAGGGGAAAGTTAGACAAACCGCAGGGCAAGAGCGAGGCGAGGCGAAACGCGGAGCGAGCGGGAGACAGATGTCAGCTGAGGGGAGATCTCGCTTTCTATGAGGGGAGGAACACAGGTGTTCGCGAGAGCGAGAGGATATCAGGCACTTCACATCAGAAGGAGATTTACTAAACAAATGAGAACAGCGAGGATAAAGGACCTCACCTTGAGGTACTGGCAGGGCAGTGTTGATCGATGTTGCAGGCGCCAGGCGACTGCAGCAAGTGTTGAGGACTGCGACAGATGATGGAATACTGTGCGCTGAGGGAGGAGCGATGTCAGCTCGGCAGGGAAGACTGGCTTCGTGCTTGATGTCGGGAGTCCGCAGATCTACTGTGAGATGAAGACTTGGAGTGACAGACGTCGACGAAGGTGTCTCCGCTCGCAGAAGTCGAGAGAATGTCTTCGGAGGAGCTTCGTGTGGCGCGTTAACCCAGAGCGCTGTCACCAGTTGTAATGAGGCGTGGTAATTATCCCACCAGTGTAATGATGCGGGGAGGACGTGTCCCCAGTGTAATGGGACTGCTGTTTGGTTCTTGGGAGTTGAGTTAATGTCGTCGCAGATTTATGCTGCGGGAGTTTGACAGCTGGAATACAGAGGACAGGCAAGGCAGAGGCTGGCTCTCTCTTTTCCTCCCCCCCACCCCTCTCTCTCTCTCTCTCTCTCTCTTTCTCTCTTACTCTCTCTCCCCCCTCTCTCTCCCCCCCTCTCTCTCTTTCTTGCTCACACATTCTCTTTCTCTCTCTCTCTCTCTATCTCACTCTCTCTCTCTTTATCTCTCTCTCTCTCTCACATTCTCGCTCTCTCTCTCACATTCTCGCTCTCTCTCTCACTCTCTATCTCTCTCTCTCTCTTTATCTCTCTTCCCCCCTCCTCTCTCTCTCTCTCTCTCTCTCTCTCTCTCTCTCTCTCTCTCTTTCTCACACACACAGTCTTTCTCACTCACTCTCTCTATCTCTCTCTTTCTCTACCTCTCTCCCTTCCTCCCCCTCCCAACTCTCTCTCTCTCTCTCTCTCTCTCTCTCTATCTATCTATCTATCTCTCTCACACACACACACCCTCTCTTTCTCCCCTCTCCCACTTCTCTCTCTATCTCTACCCCCCTCTCCCTCCCTCCCTCTCTCTCTCTCCCACTTCTCTCTCTATCTCTACCATCCCCTCTCTCCCTCCCTCCCTCTCTCTCTCTCTCTCTCTCTCTCTCTCTCTCTCTCTCTCCCTTCCCCTCTCTCTCTCTCTCTCTCTCTCTCGCTCGCTCTTCTCTTTTCCTCTCTCTCTCTCTCTCTCTTATCTTTTCCTTCCTCTCTCTCTCTCTCTCTCTCTCTCTCTCTCTCTCTCTCTCTCTCTCTCTCTCTCCCTTCCCCTCTCTCTCTCTCTCTCTCGCTCGCTCTTCTCTTTTCCTCTCTCTCTCTCTCTCTCTTATCTTTTCCTTCCTCTCTCTCTCTCTCTCTCTATCTATCTCTACCCCCCTCTCCCTCCCTCCCTCTCTCTATCTCTACCATCCCCTCTCTCCCTCCCTCCCTCTCTCTCTCTCTCTCTCTCTCTCTCTCTCTCTCTCTCTCTCTCTCTCCCTTCCCCTCTCTCTCTCTCTCTCTCTCTCTCTCGCTCGCTCTTCTCTTTTCCTCTCTCTCTCTCTCTCTCTTATCTTTTCCTTCCTCTCTCTCTCTCTCTCTCTCTTTCTCTCTGTCTCTCTCTTTCTATCTCCCTCCTTCCCTTCCTCTCTCTCTCTCTCTCTCTCTCTCTCTCTCTCTCTTTCTCTCTCTCTCTCTCTCCCTCTCCTCAATCAACAACAGCATCACCCTGTAGTGGGCCTTGGAAATGGTCAAGTAATCAATGTCTTCAGTTACACTGGAAATGTATTACCTGGAACATAAACAGTTTGCAGAAACGCAAGGCAACTCTCTCCCAGTACCTTCACTCCGAAAGTGTTGATGTGTATTGCCTTAAGGAAGTCAGAACTAGTGCTCGTTATGTTAAAATTGCGGGATACACATACTATGACAGACCAAATATTGCTAACCCCTCTACGAGAGGGCTTGGCATTTACATAATGAACTCAATTCCGTCGTAAGTGATTGATGACAATCGTGACAACTCCTTTGTTGAATATCATAGTATTAAAATATTTCTAGACAGTAAATCTATCATCATCATTAATGCATATAATCCACATGATAGTGAGGTGGTACCTAAACCTCCTGACTGCATAATACATACTGATACTGTCTTATTGTGTGGGGATTTTAATGCTGGCCATCCTCTCTTGGGCTCCGAGGGAAGGACCATTGGGAAAAACGGTAAGGCTTATTATGACTATCTCCAAAATACTAGTGACCCCATACACTTATTATGCCCCTTCGAAAAAAACTCATTGTTTAGACTATATAGCTCTATACAATCAGCACACACTACCAAGTACTGCGAAAGTCATCCCATTCTTAGTTAGCGATCACTGGGTATTAAGTATAACCCTCCCTTTTTGCAAAAGAACCCCACCCCAGCCACGCCTTAGATACCACCTTGCTACTAAATATCATGATGAAATCATTGAAAGAATTGTCTGCTGGTATGAAGACTTTACTCCTACCAGCCTGGATTACTTTAATGAAACTCTCTGTCAGCAAGTTGGCAATATCATTACTCAAATACAGCCCAAACGCCCTGCCAAGCACGGATCTTTATCCTCCAGAGGTAGACATGCACAACAACTGAACAAAGACCCTGAGATAAAACTTCTTAGGAGGCTCTTAGGAGGCTCATACGATCTACAGTAAGCTACAACACTTGGGGAAAAACCCTTACTTAGCTAGGGATCTTGGTTTTTTTTAGTAAAAAGATTAATGAGATAATAACACGAAAACGGGAGAAAAATGTTTATGCCTGGGCAGAATCATTTGACTCCATGACAACCATGAGTAATGTATGGAAGGAAATCAGCAAGATTAAAGGCAATGCATGCAGTATAACACCCCACCCACATCCAGAAAGGGTAGCCTCATCTCTCCTCAATAAATGGTGTGAGGATTCTTCTCTTGATAGTCTCCCATTATCCATACGTAGGTGCTCCCTTAAATTAAGCCATAAAAATTAAATTGACTATCAGTGCCACCTCTTAGGTGAGGCTGATGCACCATTTACAAGGGAGGAACTCCCGCAGCCATTAAGACTAGCAAATCCACTGCACCTGGGGATGATGGAATCACTAACGACATCATCCGACTTCTTGCAAAAGTGCAGGTAAAGGAAAGAAATCCTCTTCTTGATCTCTTCAACTTAACCTACACGGCAGGCATCTTGCCTACCACTTGAAAAAAGGCAACCATCATTCCCATTCCAAAACCAGGACGGCCTGATGAATATAGGCCGATTTCTCTGACGTCCTGCCTATCTAAACCTGTGAAAGAATTCTCCTTACTCGTTTACTCCACTAGATCAAAGACATGATCCACCCATCTGTCTTTGGCTTTCAAAAAGGGAGAGGAACACAAATGTGTCTAGCACGGTACCTAAATGGACGTAATGCACAGTCTTCTTACTTCATAGATCTTAAGGGAGCATTCGACAGAGCCTCCCCTACTGCAATCCTCCATGAACTAACTCTTTTAGGAGTTAAGGGCAAGCTTCTGTTATGGATAAAGGATTATTTATCTTTGAGAAGAGCAAAAGTGTGGTATCAAGGCATCTATAGATCTTATGGCGAATTGGAATTAGGCACTCCACAAGGAGCAGTATTGTCCCCTACACTGTTTAATATACTTATACACTCTCTTTGCAAGCTCAACGATGAGTTATGAAACCTATGCATCATCACATCCTATGCTGATGACATTCTTATTCAGGTATTTGATAGGGGGGAATATGTTTTACAGAAGTTCAGCAAAAAGTGTGCCTCCCTTGGTCTCATAATCAACCCAATCAAAACTAAGCATATTTCCAGATCTCGTAAACTACCTTACATTCCAAGGCTAGGTGGACAAACTATTGCAAGAACTGACCCCTACAAACATCTTGGTGTTATGGTGACTGCTCTCCACCTCATGTCCCACAACTCACGCTTTGCCAAAGATATTGTTCAAAACATCAAGGAACGTTGCCTTGAGCGTTTAAGACCATTGCAATACATAAGTAACAGATATGTAGGTGCCTCCCTGAGAGTCCTAAGGTTGATGCATATCACCCTTGTTAGGTCCATGATAGACTATGCATGCCCAGTTCTTAGTATGCAGCCACCGAGTGCCCTCAAAACCTTTGAAGTTTTACAGAACAAGGCCATGAGAATTATATTTGGATGCCCAGTGACTGCTAAAGTTCTCGCCATGAGGAAAGAATTAGACTTTCCCTCTATTCACAGTCGTGTCATCCAAGTTAACACCATACTTGGCATCAGACTCCTGCAGCTTCAACCTAGACCACAAATCTCCAATATCCTATCAAATGAGATAAATTAAAGAGTTAGGCATGCCCGACCTCGATACTCCAATCTCATACAGTCCAACTTAGAATGGAAAACTAAAACTGCTCATACTATCATGTTCTTCGATGTATGGAACAACGAAGCTATTAATATTCCAGATACAGTAATTGCTGCTCCTTGGCACAGACCTCATGTACATGCTTATATTGATAAACTAATAGGGTCTAAATCTAAGGCTTCAAAAACGGAACTAAAAGCTCACTACTTGAAATATATAGATGGCATTCTACATCCCTCTCATGGTACGCCCCCACTTGCAATCTACTGTGATGCCTCCACTGATCCTCATGGAGCAACAGGGATTGGTGTGCTAATTCCTGATATAGATCTTGAAGAAACTGTGTGCATTTCCAACTGGACACGCACAACTGATGCCGAGTCAGTAGCTATATATCATGCCATTAAGAAAGGTAGTGAGAAGCAGCGACACCTGGCTGTCTTTACAAACAGCCAAGGCGCTCTCCACAGGCTTACTGCATTTAATCCAGAAAACATGGTAACTAGGAATATCCTTCGCCAAATTTCTAAACTATCAGAACGGGGTACTCAAGTGTCACTATACTGGGTACCCTCTCATATAGGAATATCACTATGTGACAGGGCTGATCAATTAGCCAGGTTATCACTTTCCCATAAAGATCCATATTATGTAATACCGCTATCTCTCAATCAAATTAAAAAATGAGTCATCAACTGTCTTAGAGATTATGAGGGTCAGGTCTGGACCACTGAAAAGATGAAAAAGACGGACATGGTACTATCTGGCATTGCGAGAGTATTGCTGGGACATCAAATTT
>NC_061859.1:198791-211291 GCF_019202785.1 Penaeus chinensis
ATCACAGTCTCTCTTTACATGAATAGATTTCTTTGAGAGAGTCTGAAAATGATGTTATTATTGTTGTTCGTATGATTATGATTATGTTTGTAATTGTGATTATTAGCATTAGCTATTATTATTATTATTATTGTTTATTAGCATCAGCATCAGCATCATCATCATCATCATCATCATCATCATCATCATCATCATCATCATCATCATCATCATCATCATCATCATCATCATCATCAGCATCATCATCATCATCATCATCATCATCATCATCATCATCATCATCATCATCATCATCATCATCATCATCATCATCATCATCATCATCATCATCATCATCATCATCATCGCTATTATTATAATCATCATTATTATTACTGTTATTGTTGTGTTATTATCATTGATTATTTATATATATTTATTTTTATTATTGTTACTTATTGATACCATTACTATTACTAATACTAATCCTAAATAGTAGTAGTATTCCTTGTCCATGATTTTATTAATTTTAGGTATTGATATTAATACTAATTTTACTATTGAATAATGATGAGAATAATCTTTATTATTAATAAGATTTTTTTTTTTATTAAATAATAATTGTTCTTGTTGTTTATTAATGGTGAGTTATTATAATTAGTTAATGATGATTATTGTTAGTAATATTAGTATTAGTACTGTGTCATGCTAAACTTAGTAAGAAGATATAGTATAATATAACTTGGACTTGGGTTTTGAATTTCCTCCTAAATATAAAGCCGAGACATTTCTTGTTTCGTCATCTTTGACTTCATATGATAGTTTCTGTACAGCATTCCAAGGGTGTGACTCTATGAGGCACCCTTGGATAGGTAATGGTGACATTTGTAGATGTGCACATTTGATATATTTGCTGCTGTTGGATGGTTTGCATTGAGGGAAAGCAGAGCTCTTTTATTTTCAGGTGTAAATTGCCTTTTGGGATCATTACTGTATATAGAGTTTGTAGACAGAGTCTTTATTAGGTACTGCAGGATGTCTGTCTGAATTATTATGTATTTTTGTTCATATACTGTACATGTTGTTTATTGATGTCTTGGTGGATAGAGCCAAAAGCATGGTGATTATAGACTGAGGGTGATAATTGGATGTTTATTCATTATTACTTCTTAGCCAAGACAAATTTGGACTTGAGGCTAGCAGCAGAATAGAGTCTTATTTTGTAATTAATATTTTAAAAGGCTGCAGAATTGATTAAGCATACAGGAAATTAATTAGTATTGATAATAGTAATAAGAACCAAAACTTTTCTTCTGAATCATTCAAGGATTCAAGGAACAGAGTAGGCAGGTGTGGCAGGTTGGCCTAGGGATTCAGTCCTTGGTGATTATCTGCATGTGAGGCCATTAGTGTGGGATCCAAGTTTATGGAACAAACTCCCAGGCAATGACTAAGAAGGTGACTTCTCTAGAAAGCTGTTGGATTTTGCTGTGAGAGATAGTTAATCTTAGTAGATTGCCCTTCCTAATGTCAGCCCAAGCACCAGATTCAGACTCTTGCACAGGGAGACCTTCCTGGTCCCCACCTGTACGTGTTGCTGCAGCACCACAACAGTCCCCTATGAAGCCATCTATGTGTAAATAGAATTGATAAACTAAGGCACAGTTGACAGTGCGGTTATACTTGGACTCCTGACGTCTATGAGATAAAAGAATAGTTGCTTTATATTAGAATAAAAGAGTTAATTGAACAATAATAGCTGAAGAGCACTCTTGGACTCCATATGCTGCATTACATATGAACACTGGAATGTATTTAATTCTGTCTTTTATTACTGTCGTACAAAATGAACATGCATATAAAGTGTGATGCTTTTTTTTGTTTAGTCTATTTTTATCTGATTTTAGTTGCGTAACTTAGTAAGAGTTTATTGTTTCTGGAAGAAGACATTTCATAATGAGTTGTAATGTTATCTGTCTTCAGAATTTTCTTCAACAGAAAAAAACAAATGTCATGATGAGTACTGGATGTCATGTTTTCACAAGTGTATCATTCATCTGTATCTTGTTTTTGATTTCTGGCCCTATTTTTTAAGGCTTTGAAACAGTACCCCCAATCCCATGCCCATTGTTGCTGTGGGGGGCTCAGGAGATGGAGGCTGGGACTCAGTCCTTGGGCCTCAACCCTTGACTACACTAATTTTGCACAGTCATTCTCCCTCCCCCTTTTCGTTTCCCTCTCTTCTTCAACCCCTTCTAGTATCCATTTCCTAAGGTGTGAGAGCTGTGTTGAAAGGATGAATGGCTGACTTTGTGCCGGTCATGGATGGCCTGGGGGAGCCTTGAGCACGTTATTCTCCCGTCAAGTTGTCTAGCCCTTACCCCTCCAGGGGACCCAACATACTCTACGCTTACCCTGACCAATAATGAAGACTAAATACCATTATTAGGGGCAATAAGGCTTGCCCCGGTCATCAGATAACTCTACTAATTCAAATTCTGGTTCCCTGACTCCAGGCTCTCCTTTGAACATGACTCTGAAAACTGCTACTACTATCCCCTCCTCAATGCCTACAGTCACATCATCCACCCAGGAGACATTCCTCCTCTCCCAACATCCTTTACTTCATCTGTACTTCCAGCACTTTCTTCATCAACTACCCTTCCTTATTACTACTCTACAACCTTATTGTCCAACCTCTCTCAACACTACTCCCTCTTCCATACAGCTCAGTCCTTCTACTATTCCCACTTCCACAAACATCTTAAATACTCTATTGGACTCCTTAATCTGACAACACTCTCCTCTTCCTGCAATGTTTCTAAATATAAGTAGGCAAAGTTTCCTTTCACATCCACCCTGATTGTTCCCATCACAGTTAAATCCAAAACCCAAGTTAAAGCATTATCAACCCTGACAGACTTCACTGGCAAACCCATTCCTGCCCAACCTCACCCCAACCTTAACCCAATGCCGCCGGGGAAAATGAACAAAAAATGGGGAAATTGCTGTGCCTATTTTCTATATTTTTTTGTGAAATGTCTGTCCATAGATGGCTCTGCTAGTGCTTAGTCACAAAGGAGTCAATTAGTAGACCTTGTGACCGTACTTGATTTGAATTGGCGGGAAAAACGTATTTTTTTACTAGTGCTGTGAATATCGATGGTGTTATTTTTATTATAAACATTATAATTATTTTAATGTTTTTTAATAGTAGTAAAAGCAAAATAAGATAACGTAAAATATTTTGTAAATCAAAGAAAACGGTGCAGTACTCGTAACTGGCTCATTGGTAACTTAATACAAGTGTAGCCATCTATGTGTAAAGACAATCAAACAAGTACTAACAGTGGGCATAGCACGTGTCTACCCGTCGTACCCGTCGGCAAGGGGTTAATACTTGTACCAGAACTGTCTCCATCACCCCAACCAATGTCATGTCTACAACAAAAATTGGTCAGATTGTGGAGAAGACTTACTTGCCTGCCTCATGGACTCTGATGCAGTACCAGTACAATGCTACACCACTCCCTTTAGAGGCCATCATAAGTTCTCCACCAATATTGCAAAGATTACTTTCTGTAGACATGACCTCCCTTTCAATGTTTACATTGGCAGCGAATCCCCAACAGTATCAGAGTTGTTGTCTAGGCCATCCTGCCAAACACTGCCATTCCACAGCCTGATGGACTCTATGTGCCAAACCTGGTCATAATCAATCAAACTGCTCTGCACAGTCTCACACATGTGCCTCCGTAATGTATTTCATAGGGGCTGCCCTGCCCACAAGATTGAGTCTGAAGTGGTAACTCAGATTCAGACTTGGCCTCACTCTACATGAAGCCAGACAGGAAGCATGTTGACTAGGTTTCTCTCTGACTTCCTACTTCAGTAATCGCTCACCCCCTCCCCTTTCCTCCCAAAATCTGTCTACTTCTCCCCCACCATCTCTTCCTTATCCCACTTCTACCCCTCCGTCTCCCAGTCAAATTCTTTTGCCATTCTAAATCCAGACACCCCAATATCCTCCTCTACTCCAGAAACTCCAATCACCACTTCCCTGGTACCTAACCCTCTTCCTCTTCACCCAATTCATCGCACAAGACAAGCTAAATGCTCCATCCCATTTCCTACCCCATCCTCTCCATCAACCTCTCCCTCCACCCCTCAAACCTGTTCCCTCTCCTTCCCCCCCATAAGAAAACCTTTGTTTTTCAGACCTCCCCAACTGACCACTGCAGAAACTCTTGAAGGCACTCAAAACTTTGTAATCATGACCCAAGATAACATGCCTACACCTCAACCATCCTCCAATCTTTCTGCTCCCATTCCTTCTATACTCAAAGTAACTGCCAACATCCATCCTCCTACCCATGTTTCCCCTGCCCCCCTTCCTCCCACTCCTTCCCAACACATCCCATTGCCCCCCTGCTTCAACCACATCATCCCCCTCTCCTAACCCACTATCCCTCCCACTCCCCCCTGGATATGACCCTTTGTCACAGCATCCCCCTTCCCTAGATTCTCTTCCTCCTGACATTCTCAGTCTGTGATCTAATTGGCCTTATGCCCTTTCTCCTTTGCCAATCCCTACCTTACCCTATGGACATCTCTACAAAATCCCACACTTCCTTTGTCAGCTTTGATCAAATCTTCCTTTCCCTACCTTCCTGAACTGCTGTAAGAATTCTGACATGTAGCACACATGATCATCAACTGAACGTCATTACCGTTTTCTCTATTACCCGTTTCTATAGTACTAGGTGATCTTTGATGTGTAGAACATATATTTTGTTTTGTAACCATTAGCCATTAACCATTAACCATGATAATGAAACATCACATTTTACAATGGTGTACAGTATTTTTTTTTTTATATTATGTGAAAGAAAGTAAGTTTATTTTACTGGGGAAGCATTTATTTTCAAACTTTGTTTTGTGAAGAACACTTTTTGGACTAGTCTGACCACTAGAAAATGCAAGTGTTGATAGTAGATGGTAATAAATGCCTCTTTTTTTTATGGAATCCATGTGCAAAACTTAAAGAAAAAAATTATACATATAAGATTGTACCAGATCAACAAGAAGTAGAACTGGTGATTTTGATAGGGGAAGGTAATTCTAGAACATCTACAGAATCTACATATTTATTAGAGGGAAAATAGTTAATGTGATGGCAGATTACGTCCATTACTCTTATGGGTTGAATACTTTCATGTCCTCAAAGATTCTTGATAGTCTTACTAATGCTTTTTTTCTTGGCCCTCACAGGAAAGAAACAAAATGGGACGAAATGAACATTCTGGCGACACTTCATCCCAAAGACAAGGATTATGGACACATGAAGATCGAGGAGCCTAAGACCCCCTTTGCACACTATGAGGAGGGGGACTCTGGGGACGAGCATGATGGCCTGGATGCCGATCTCCTGGCCAAGAAGTGAGTGCCTTGGCTGTTGAGTGGACATGGTGCAGGAAGACTCTTGGGTTTGTTCTCAAATTTATTACAAATTCTGTTCCCACTGTAATGTCCGATAGATAGTTTTGTTTTTGGGTTGATTTTGGCTTCTTGTAGGCAAAGGGAAAGGTGACAGAACAGGTTTATTTTGAAAATTTCGCTTGAAAGCCACACAAAGAAGGCTTTTTCTTTGAAAATTTAGATGTGGCAAAATATGAATAAAAAACAAATGCTTAAATTAGTTTGATTCTTTAGTAGGATAACTCTTTTTTTTAGGTTTGCTAATTTTGTATAAAACAATAGAGGAGAGAACAGAAATATATGGTATTCTTGCGTGTTTTCTTGTTCTTCCCTTTGTTCTTTTATTTATAACTTGTTCAACATGAATCCTACAGGTTTGCTTATGTAAGAAAAAGCTTTTTAATGAGAAATATACTTTCAAAGATAGAATTTTTTGCATTTTTGTGTGTGAGATTCACAAGACCAAAGCATAATTCCTGTACAGGGCTGAGCCAGGATACAGAAGGGCCAAGTCCACAGGTATTTCCTCTCCTCTAAATAAATCGGCTAGCAGTCTCTCTCATCAGATTACAGCATTCTGTCCTGCTCTTTGACCTGATGCCAGGACAGAGGGAGAGGCCCAGGCTGCACTCACATTAGGATCCTTCCAAATGGCACAGGAATTTTCCAAGACTGGCACTCATTGATTTTATGAAGTGCATGTTTACTGCTTTTATTTACTTTTTATTCATTATTCATTTATTTATTATTTTTCTTTCTTTCTCATTCTTTTTTCTTTTTAAGATGGAATAATGCACAAAGGCATTGAATGAGATTCATAACTCTTCTTGCTGAGAACAGTTGAAATTCACTCAATCTGGCCAGAACCCACAGAGGACGGAACTTAACCATGCTGAACCACGAACAGGATGATGGGTTATTTATATAACTCTATTAATGTGTTATTGTGTGGTAGCTTGAGTACATCTTGCTTTGTATTAGCCTTTCAGTGCCCCGGCCACCGAGTGCTCACTGGGATTTCTTATAAAACCTCCTGTTACTTAAGTACGAGTCACTATTAGATCTCTGTGTGATCTAATTTGCTTGTGGTGGTCATGGTCAGCTGGTTAGGTCTGGCCTCTGTAGACAGCGCTTAGATTGAGTGGCTTCGAAGATAGTTACATTGGCTTTGCTTTGCCTTGATGTATTTTAATAGCAATTATTTATCAAATTATTTATTTGTTTATGCATTTATTCATTTATTTCTTTATAGTATGCACTCATTTATTATCAGCAGAAAATTTTAATCATTTATGATAGCAGTAAGAATTCACCTTTAGAAGTGGAATTCATCTTCAAGATATAATGACTGTATTTTTATTCAAACATGGGCCATAGAAAAGAAACCTTCAGTATAAAGCTCATTTCTATAAAGAAAGCCCTTTTGTTGCTTATCAATATATTTATGAGAGAGCACACCTCAAAACAAACAAGCAATATCATTTATTGATTTGCCTGCAAATATGAGGAAGAGCAACTGATTTTGAAATACACTTCTTCAATGTAATATTATAGTACAAGGAATGGCATGGAGTGGGGGGAAGCCTTCATGCATTGATAATATTTTGAAGGTTGATAATTTTTTTGTTGTCACTCCTAATTGACCATTTTGAGGATTTTCTGGGTGTGATGAGTCCATCACAATTGCATTAATGAATGTAATTCTGAAATTTTCCTTGTATCTGTCCCAGGATTCAACTTGGAGGCTCAGAACTTCCAAAGGCCTTGATTGAACCTGAACCAGAAGAGGAGAGTGAAGAAGAGATTTCTCCAGAAGAGAGAGGTAATGTCCTTAACATGAAATGTGGAGTGGAATGAATGAGGCAAAAAGATTAAGATATATAACTGAATAAGAGAATTTGTACACTTTCAAGCAAGATACATCATTTGTTGATATATGTCACACTGTACTTGAAAAGGACAATTATCACATATTGATACTGGAACAGACAACTATGATTCCACTTGCATGTGTACACCTGTATATACTCTGCAGGCATCTGTGAGCTCATTTTCCCTTTATTTATTCTTCTTATTTTTTTTTGATAAATGGCAGCCTTCTTTCAATGTGCAGGACTTCATGATATACTCTTAGCTAGATCCTTTACTTTCTGCATGATTTGTTTAGTCTTGTAGTGTTCTAGTAGCTGGGGTTTGCCTTTTGTAACTAAGGGATGTGAATGTATAGTGTGTGCTTTTTTATAGTGGAAATAAAGGATCTTCTGTTGATTATTTGTAATTTCAATTCTTTCAACTTTTGTTCACAGAGAAGAGAAAATTATTTGAAATGAAACGCAAGAAGCACTACAATGAATTTTATGCTGTCAAGCTTGCCCGGAAGTTAATGCAAAATGACGATGATGACGATGAGGAGGAGGATAAGAAGGACTCGCCAGAGGCCGAGGCTAGTATAGGGAAGGATGACACCATGGAGGAGATACTAGAGGAAGGGAATGGAAATAATGAGTGCGATGATATGGCATTGGCAGAAGAACAGGCATCGGGCGACTGAGGTCACGTGCCACAGAGGCCTTCTGTGTTGCGGTTGTAGTACTGGTTGATTGACAGTAGATGCCAATTGTTGGATTTAACACTAGCATTCATCAGCCACGAAACCTCCTTACACCACCATTCCCAAGTATTATGAAAGAGGAATAATAATTTTTGAAGTGGAAAAGGTCATCCAAGCTCATAATCATTCAACATGTTATCATCATATCGCAATACATTTATTGGATTTATAAAGGCTTAAACAATTTATTATAGTGTAAGAGTGAATGAGTGTAACTGTGGTACTATGTATATATGTGCTGATCTTGTATACAAATCAGTCTGTAAATGAGTGTGTGCTCGTGTGTTGTCTCTGTCTTGGTATGGTGATAAGAAGTTTGTTTGTGTAAATAAGTGATATCCATTGAGACAGCACTTAAGTATAGTTGTATTAGCATGGTCTGTATTTTTTATATTAGTACAGAATGTGTGCATTGTTTAAAGCCAAATATTTCTAAATTTTGTATTTATAGGGTAGACCCTGTTAATATTAGTTTCAGGTACAAGGGGAGCATCTGTGATGAACTAGGTTTGCAAGGATTTCACGAAGAGCCAAAAGAAAAATCCAGCATCTCGGAAAGAATGTTGTGATAAGTACAGCTGGTAGAGATACTCGAAGGCTTCCCAGCTGGATGCAATTTATTTATGCTTTGTTTTACACTTTTTTTTTTTTTTTTTTATATAAGTAATCATGTCAAGACTGCTTTTTATGTTGTCCTTTTTCATTATTTGAGGTTATGATTATTGTTTTTTCTGGCTTTGAGTCGGAGTTGGGAAAACAGTTCCTGTGATGAGGTCTAGCTTATATTATGCTCATCTTTGTTTTGTTTCTTCCCTTACAAATCCAGTAAATGTCACTTCCAAGTCATTTTCATTTTAATCCACGTCAGAGTAAATTCAGGGGGGCAGAGAGAAACCAATTTGTCACGGTTATCTTGTACATACAAAATCTAAATAGAGAAGATTTATTCTCAGAAAACGAATGGAAAAGACAATCAGAAATAAGACATGTTTGTTATTATGTGACGACTTCAGATTCAAGTAAAATTGTTAAAAAATTGTGGTTGTTTTACTTATGTCTATGGTTTAATAAGTTAATTTTAAAAAGTATGTTCTTTGTTATATTATGATGACTTCATGAATATTAGTTTGTTTTTTTTGTTTTTTTTCATGACTGAAGATTCAATGCATGCGTCATCCACAGCAACGACTATTAGGTACTATATAATGTGCAAAGAACCCATGATTTCTGTTCTGTGTGAATATGGAATAAACAAATTACTTGGGGGGTTTGGGCTTGAGAACCATCCGTGGTTTTGGACATTGGTTATCATTCCTAATTATCCTTGGCTATAGATTCCTGTACAGTATTATCCCTCTAATATACCTGGCTTTAGATACTGAGATTATTCCTATACCATCTGCTAGTGGAAAACTTTTGAATATATGTAGGCACATAGAGAATTAGTTTCTTACACTTTGTTGATACACATCCGTATCTCTTCAAAATCAAAAAAGGTTGCTAGATAAAATTAATATTATGGTGGAAATGTGAGTCGTAAGAATAAGATTTTGCCTGTTTATCGGTGGCACCCCTTTGGCAGCTTCACTTTTAATTATGTAATGAGTCGTAATATATGCAGTCCATGGTATTGTAAGCATTCAGAATGGTTTGCATCTTATAATAATGTTTTGCCAATGATTCATGTAGTAGAAGTAATCATTTTTGTAGTATTGTTGCTTGATCATATAATTAGTAATATTTATACAAACCTTGCTTGATCTCTTATTCTGTCATGAGAACTTGGAAGAAGTGTTACATGATTTATTTGGGATGTTTAGTCTCATATTAACAATTTTGAGATGTATTTCTGAGGAAGTGATGCAAGTATGTGTTTATTTAATTATTACAACTGACAATTGCTGCTTTTTTTTTTCTTTTTTCTTTTTTTTTTGCTTCTTCTTCTTCTCCTGTACCCATAGTCAGATGGTGGCAGTTTTTATTTATGATTATTTATTGCTATTTTATTATTTTATCATTCAGTTTTTATAGAGATGGACTCTATAACAAAAACCAGTTTCAGAAACAGTTGATAGCACTGCATGGAAGGGAGACATTTGCCGTTAAAAAGTCCTTGTGTGCTTTGCATTTTGCTTTTATATAAGAAATTCAATATTGTGTATTTTGTTTATAGTTATGAATGCTATTTATTGTTATTCCATACAGGGACTCCCCTTATTGCTTATTTTGCCTGGCTATTTAGACAGTAACATCTTGATTTCTTATCTTTATTTATTTGATAACTTAAAAATAAAGATTTTTTTTTTCAGTTCAAGATAAGTGAAAATTGGTTCCAGAATTAAAAAAGAGAGAGGAAAAAAAAAAAAAAAAGGTTCAATTCATTAGGAGATTAAGTTTGTTAATACTTAGTATTGCTTTAGTATCTTGTAAAGCCTCTAGTCCCAAGTCAAGTCATTAAACTCTTTTGCATGAGTAGGTACCTTAAGGAAGTAGTTATGTTAGCAATATGTTATCAAATATTAATTTGGTTGGGCTGCGAGTGCTATATGATGATAGCAGAATCACGGTCTGGATATGTGTTTTGTAAGGAATTAACCAGATTTTTACATATGCAATAAAAGTAAATGTTGAGTTGGTGGTGTCTTTCCCTTGTCTCAAACATATGTACCTGTTAATTCTTTTCCTTGATTTGAGTTTGGTGAAAGTATGGAAATCTGAAAAGAAATATTACTGTTGTTACTTAATATATCAGACCTGTCACTCACATGTACATATAAAGAAAAAAAAAGTAAAGGTTAAAAGGTTATACATTCTCATGATGAGAATTTTATTTATTTATTGAAAATTTTCTGAGGTCATTAGCAGCATTGTTAATATATGTAGTGACAGGGTGGGTCTTGGGTGTGAAGTGCCCCTGTAAGAAGGTTTTTTGGTTCATGAGGGTATGTTTGTGGATTTCCAGATTAAGTATTGTGGGAAAAAGAGGAAAAATGAGTTAACATGAGGATAAGTGGACAGAAGGGGATGAAGAAGAGAAGGAAAAGGAAAGGGGGAAAAGAAAAGACCATGCAAAATTAGCTGAAGTGAGGCCTGAGATCCAAGGCAGGCTGATCCCCTACTTTGGGCCTCAGTCTCTCCTAAGCCATCCCATGATGACAGGGGTTGGGAGGGGGGGGGGGATGAGAAGTGACATGCAAGTCAATGGAAAAAAATCTATATTTCATTATCTGTTGTTTGCACTGAAGGTTTGGGTGCTGCTCTTTCTTGCAATGTCTCCACACAAAGATCTATAAGCATTACAAGAAGTACAAGTGTTGCTCAATACTTGTTTCCTCTCTAATCCCTTCTTGTAGTCGTGGGGGGAGGGGGCTTAGGAGACGGAGACTGAGGCCCAGTGTAGGGAATCACCCTGCCTTGGACCTCAGCCCTTGCCTCAACCAATTTTGCATGGTCTTTTTTTCTCTCCCTTTCCTTTTCTTCTTCATCATACCCTTCTTCTGTCCACTTCCTAAGGTGTGACAGCCATGCTGAAAGGATGAAAGGCTGGCTCTGTGTCAGTCATCAATGGCGTCCAGAAGCCATGGGCACGGTATACTGTGCTCATGCACTATCTACCTTGACTGGCCTTCCTGGCAAACCCATTCCTGCTCAACCTCACTCCTCCCTTAATACTTGTATCAGAACTGTTTCTGTCTCTCCAACTGACTGTTCTGTCTACGACAAGGACTGGTCAGACTGTGAAAATGACTTGCTTGCATGCCTTGTCTTGACAATGATGCAGTGGCAGTCCAGTGCTACACAATTCCTCCCAGAGGCCATTGTAAGTCCTTCACCAATATTGCCAAGATTAGCTTCCGTAGACATGACCTCCCCCATGAAGTTTATATTGGTGGAGTGTCCTGCCCTGTATGACCACATCGACCTCTTCCCTGTCAATGTCAGAAATGTCGTTTCGGCCACCCAGCCAAACACCATTACTGTTGCATGTGTGGCAATTGTAGTGGTTCCCATTATATATTTTATAGTAGCTGCTCTGCCTATAAGCTTGAATCTGAGGTAGCAATTCTCAGATTCAAACTAGGCCTCACTCTACGGGATGCCAGACAAAAAGCACACCGACAAGTTTTTCTCTTTCTACTCTATCACTCTATCTGTCGCACCAGACAATCTAAACGTTCCACTCTGTCTTCTCCTACCACATTCACTCCTACAACCACCTCTCCCTCTGCTCCCAACGTCCCTCCAGAAATTCTTGAAGACAATGATCCACTCCCTCATCCACCCTCTAATTCCTATATTTGTTCTACACTGACAGTATCTGCTGATATCCATCCTCCTCCTCCTCCATCTCCTCCTCAAGTTCTCCCTACCTCTCTGCTTCCCACTCACCCAAAAACAACCCATCCTCTCCTCCTCCGTGTGCATCACCATT
>NC_061859.1:231291-233791 GCF_019202785.1 Penaeus chinensis
TGTAAAGAGAGGCGATGCCACCTCGCTGATCCTCCGCATCTGTGACCCCAGGTCACAGATGCGGATGGAGAGATCGACTTCCTGCATCGTTCGTTCTCCAAACTGGGCTACCTTCGTCATGTTCTCGACGCCGCGCTATCCAGGCCACAGTACACTTTCTACAACGACTCCTCTCCTAAAGAGACTCCTCACCTACCCGTCCGCAGCCTGCCCTACACTGAGGTGATCTACTCTCTCCGTCACCCTCTTCACCCTCTCAACTACAGGCTGATCTTTCGCCAGGTGAACACTCTCCATCGCAACCTGGTCCACACCAGTTCTCCGTCTACCTCGAAGGTGGGTACCTATGCTATTTTTTGTGTCTCCTGTGCTAAGCAATACTTTGGCGAGACGGGCGCCAGGGGACACAACAACTACGGTCTCTTTTGCCATCAGTGTGACACAGGCCATAAGATGGCCAGGTCAGCGCCGCGAATTGTCTTTCCTTTCGCTGATGCATACGCCCGCAGGCTTGTGGAATCCTCCTTAATAAAGCTGCTGCTTAATTTCAAGCTTTTCTCCTGCCGATAGTCTCCTCGCTTCCCACATCTTCCGCTTTCTCCCTTATGCCGGCCACCCTGCGCATAGTCCGTCCGACCCTCCGACCTGATTTTTGACCTCTCTTCGCTTCCGTTCGTCTGTCCTCTCCTGCTCTCTCTTGTATACTCCCTCTCCTCCCTTTCCTCTTCAGGCCTGAAGATGAAGTCCAGGTGGATTTCGAAACTGTAGTCTTACTTTCAATAAATCTCGTTTTTGCGTTGTGTTTTGTCTATCATATATATATATATATATATATATATATATATATATACATATATATATATATACATATATATATATATATATATATATATATATATGTGTGTGTGTGTGTGTGTGTGTGTGTGTGTGTGTGTGTGTGTCTGCGCGCGCGCGTGTGTTTGTGTATAAATATATATATATATATATATATATATATATATATATATATATATATGTATATAAGTATATATGTATATGTATATATACATACATATAAACACACATGTATGCATATATATGTGAGTATCTATTTATGTAAGTATGTCTGTGAGCACAAAGGGCAAGAAAGGGCAGGGGCAGGTTTAGTCACGTGCGAGGCGCGGCGCCGGCCGCCTCGCGCCGAGGACCTCGCCGGAGCCGCCTCGACCGGAGCCAAGACCTGCCGCTCAGATCGGCGAGTCTCGCGCCAGCCGATCAGGGAGCGGCCCTGGCGGACTTCTCCCTCGTGCGGCGTTCCTTGGGATGAGGCTGGGGTCGTGGGAGCCCATGGGGGAGCAGGGCGACCTGGCGCGAGCGGGGGCGACGGAGGAACTGCTGGGCACGAAGGTCGGGCGGCCGCGGCTTGCATGTCACGGGGTTGGGAACGGCAAGGTGTATACATACATACATACATACATACCTATATGTGTGTGTGTATGTGTGTTAATTCGTATCCACTCTTTAATTAGGAATGAGTTCTCATGATATAATTGTTTTTGCATTGCAACGGTACGAAGATGGCAACTTGACTTTTGTTGAAGCATTACACTCAACAAATATATATATATAAATATATATATATATATATATATATATATATATATATATATATATATATATATATATATATATCAGATGTTATAATCATAGAAATTATTTTTAGTTATACCTCAGGCTTTGCATCAGAATGTTAAGAAGATAATTTTTTTGTAATAAAACACAACATTTGGCATCTAATATTCCCACCAAGTCCTTCTTCTACACTCCCACAAACACACACACAGACACACACACACATGGACATGCATAATTTCCTAATAAGTTTTCAGTTTAAATAGGGTAATTCAAAATAAAAAAAGTCCTCAAAAGCGTTTTATTTTACTGAATACAACTTGTCTTTGTCTTTCTCATCATCAAAATGCAGAAATGACCAGAACTAGATATGGCACACGGGTAAAATTTCACACGAAGGCAACACACTGAATACCGAAGCTGCCATCCACTGAATAAAATCTCGACCACTCATGTCCTTGGCATGATAAGGAGCTCCTGCTCTTTTGGCAGATTGATCCCAGGCAGCATAGTATACGTGAGGTCGACCTTGCATCCCTCTAGTGGAGCGAACGTGAAGCTTTGAAGCAGAGCGGCTGTGAAGGAAAAAAGCTCCATTCGCGCCAAAGCTTCACCGAGGCAGCTGCGGCGACCTAGGGGTAGAAGGGAGGAATTAGCTGCTCGGACATTCTGCGGCTGCGGTTGGATGCGGAAGGCCTGCCGTCTGGGTATTTGCACGAGGATTTCAAGGTTTTTCAGTTTTAAGTAGAAAGTTTTAAGGACAAAGCTTTTTGTACAAAGTTTTAAAGATAAAATATTATGGACAAAGTTTTGAGGACAAAGCTTTAAGGACAAAGTTTTAAGGACAAAATTTTAAGGACAAAGTTTTATGGACAAATTTTTAAGAACG
>NC_061859.1:248791-278791 GCF_019202785.1 Penaeus chinensis
CGGTACAGGTTGGTGAACACGCTGTCCATGTCGGAGTTGCTGACCGTCTTCAGGAACAGGAAGTAGAGGATCAGCCCGACGAAGGAGATGGAGGAGACCACCCACAGGGCCTGCCGCGGGTCCTCGCCCGGCGCGCGTTCCTCCTTCACGATCGCGATGTCCATGTCGATGAGGAAGTTCATGAAGGTGTCCACCTCCGTCCACGGACTGCTCGCGTTGACGCCGCGCTGCTCGGCCATCTGGCTGGGCGCTGCAAGGGCAGGAGAGGCACACCCTTAACATATATGCACACACACACACACACACACACACACACACACACACACACACAGACACACACACACACACACACACACACACACACACACACACACACACACACACACACACACACACACACAGACACACACACACATATATATGTATATATATATATATATATATATATATATATATATATATATATATATACATATATATAAACACACACATATACATGCAATTCCCAAGCCGAGAGTCCGCGTTCCCGGGCTGGTTGGCTGCTCGTGAAACCCTACGCAAAGGAATCATGAAACATTTTCCTCTTCCATCCCATGAACATTGTTGTCATCCAGAAAGTTAAGGATACGCCGTCTCTGCTTATTAGCAAATGAACTTGACGACAATAAAGGTTTAGCTCAGTGCAGTGCAAGACGAGAAAAAAGCTTGGTAAGAGCATTATTTAGGAGCGTCGTAGAAGGCAAACCAAGATCCTGTACAAGTGGAGTATGATTTAGCCATTACACATGTTAGTTCTTGTACGCAAGTTGGTGTAAGAGACACCAGCTGATTGTGTTCTCATGAGCAGGGAAGCTTCACACAGCGTCAGGCAGAGTTTCGAGGCGTCTTGCTTTCCGTCAAGCATGAAGGCGAATTACTGCTCATTACTTGCAGCTCTACACGAGCTACAAGTAAAAGCAGTGACGATGACTGATTGTGATGACGGACGGCAGTGAGGGAAGGATGGGGCGCTTGAGGTGCAGTACTGAAATGAAAGTCTTTTGGTTGAAGTGAGCAGATTTCATTATTCACATTATTATTAACAATAAATTATCATTGATATTAGCATCGTTATCATTATCATTGTTATTATTATCATAATTATTATCATTATCATTATTATTATCATCATTATTCTCATCACCAACAATATCATTACCATTATTATAATTATTATCATTATCATTACTATCAACATTATTACCATCGTTATCATCATCATTACCATTATCATCATTATCATTATTATCACTACTATTGTTATTATTACTATCATCATTATTAATGTTGTTATTACAACTACTACTATCATTATCATTATCGTTATAACTACTATTATTAGCATCATTGCTATCATTAGTATCATCATCATTTCCTTAGGCTTCAAAGAGCGCTTGCCACTTCTAAAGTATACCACAAGGAGAATGCGAACGACATCGGGCGTTGCGGTGAAAGCGCTTGATTAAGATTGTCATGAAAGAAATTTGCTTTTCTTTGCAAAGTTTCCTTCGGGCTTGGAAATTAAGTTGGTAGCAGGCGAAGTTTCCATGTTTCGTTTTGATTTATTTTTTAATATATATGCACACCTGCACAGATTCAGAAAACACAATTTGTAAAATAAATGCAATACTGATCTGACTATGAAACTCGAAATTACTTAATGACAAAAGAGTCTAACTTTATTTACGAAACTTGAAGACGATAACTTAATTTTCACTGATAACGATAACTTATCAGCAGTGATTGGAGATAATTAACTTCCTTTGATAACAATAATTCATCAGTAATGTGTTTGGAGGAAATACCTTACACTAACAGCGAGAACTCAGCGATGTTTGTGCGGAGCGTCAAGGCAGCCAGGCTGTGCGGGAGACACGCTCGGAATGACGCGCGAGGAGGCGGCGCCGATGCCCGGGCTGCGCCTGCGGGCCCTGAGGGAGAGAGGATCGGGAACGCAGATTCAGCGTCTGTCTGTGTGTCTGATTGTCACCTAACGAAATGTCAACGGCTTGGCAGGACTTTTGCCTTGTCACTGGGACTTCAACAAGAGACTTAGACTAGTTGTTGTGTACGTCATCATCGACGGTTTGATTGTGGCAATTCAGAGCCACAACGAGCTATGCTCATACCGCATGACAAATATACCAGAAGACCACGAAGGGACGCCATCATAGCTAAAACAAAACAAAAAAACATCAGGGTGATTCACTCCCTGGTCCACTCGACCTGCAATTATTAATGATACAAAACCTATTAACTTTACGACAGAATACGTCTAAAACAAACAAACAAACAAAAAAAAAAACAATGCATCTAAAACGTCAGTTTACATCTGAGACACATTCAGGTCGAAAGATAAAATACATTATAGATACTATACAAGTATCTTGATATTGATAATACAAACCAATTGCTATCAGCATTGTGAAGCTCTTTATTGATCTAGAAAGTCTTATTTCCTAAACTACTCTCAGTTTTCACTGAGTGCCCACGGGGAGTGTGTGTAAAACCTCGCTATCATTACTCATGTATGAGTAGATAGGTAATGTTTATGGAGCTAGTTAGATCCTAGTTGCACGGTCCTTTTAGTGGGTCGCGTGGCATGGTTGCTTTAGTACTGGCCCTCCGGTCTCATACCCGAGTGACCTAGGTTCGAGGCCAGGTCAGGGAGGATTGTTATATATCTATATCAATGTGGTATTGCATTATTCCAACTTTCATATATACACCTCAGTATATCTGACTTTGGTTTTGAATTTCTAAATCTATTTCCAACGAGTGCCCACGGGGAGTGTGTGTAAAACCTCGCTATCATTACTCATGTATGAGTAGATAGGTAATGTCTATGGAGCTAGTTAGGTCCTAGTTGCACACACCTTTTAGTGGGTCGTGTGGTATGGTTGATTTAGTACTGGCCCTCCGGTCTCATACCCGGAGTGACCTAGGTTCGAGGCCAGGTCAGGGAGGATTGTTATATATATATATATATATATATATATATATATATATATATATATATATATATATATATGCACACACACACACACACACACACACACATATATATAGAGAGAGAGTTAGAGCAAGAGTGAGTGCGTAAAGGCTATAAAGACGCCTTAAACATGTGGTTTAGCAGGAGTAGTAAAAGGGGACGGTTGGCTTAGCCTCTTTTATTAAGAAGAGTAAGCAACACAGATATAGATCACACGATACAAGTCTTGGTAAGGCTGGGTCGCAGGTAGTGCTTGGCGCGCGGTCAGCCCAGGGGGGGCAGACGGCTGGCTAGGCGGCCGGCCTTGACCGGACCAACGCGGGGCAGGGACTTTCTCTGACCTGGGTCATCCTTGGCCTTTTATACTGGTGGGTGACGTGGGCACGCCACGACCGCCGGTTGACTTGGCTTAGCGCGGGCACACCACGTGGCAGCCAGCCACGTGGGAGCCAGAGCGTATACTTTCTTATGTACGCAGTATAGAGTGAGCGAGTGAGTAAATAAGTGAGTGAGAGAGAGAGAGAGAGAGAGAGTGAGAGTGAGAATGAGAGTGAGAGTGAGAAAGAGAGTGAGAGTGAGAGTGAGAGTGAGAGTAAGAGTAAGAGTAAGAGTAAGAGTAAGAGTAAGAGTAAGAGTGAGAGAGAGAGAGAAAGAGAGAGATAGATAGATAGATAGATAGATAGATAGATAGATAGAGAGAGAGAGAGAGAGTGAGAGAGAGAGAGAGATAGAGTGAGAGAGTGGGAGAGAAAGAAAGAGAGAGAGAGAGAGAGAGTGAGAGAGAGAGCGAGAGCGAGAGAGAGAGATAGAGAGAGAGAGAGAGAGGAGAGAGAGAGAGAGTGAGAGAGAGAGAGAGAGAGGAGAGGAGAGGAGATGAGAGGAGAGAGAGAGGAGAGAGAGAGAGAAGAGAGAGAGAGAGAGGAGGGTGAGGAGAGAGAGGGAGGAGAGGGTGAGAGAGGAAGTGGAGGGAGAGAGAGAGGGAGAGGGAGAGAAGAGAGTGGGGAGGAGAGGAGGAGAGAGAGGAGTGAGGAGAGGAGAGAGAGGAGAGAGAGGAGAGGGGGAGGGAGAGGAGGGGAGAGAGAGAGAGGGAGGAGAGAGAGAGAGAGAGAGAGAGAGAGGAGAGGAGAGTGAAGGAGAGTAGAAGAGAGGAGAGGAGAGAGAGAAGGGGAGAGAGAGAGAGAGAGAGGGAAGAGGGAGGGAGAGAGAGTGAGAGAGAGAGAGAGGAGAGAGGGAGAGAGAGAGATGAGGAGAGAGAGAGAGAGGAGATAGAGAGAGAGAGAGAGAGGGAGAGAGAGGAGGAGGAGAGAGGGAGGAGAGAGAGTGAGGGAGGAGAGGAGAGAGAGGAAGAGAGAGAGAGGAGAAGAGAGGAGAGAAGAGAGAGAGAGAGAGAGGAGAGTGGGAGAGAGAGAGAGAGGAGAGAGAGAGAGAGAGAGGAGAGAGAGGAGAGAGAGGAGAGGAGAGAGAGAGAGAGTGGAGGGAGAGAGAGGGGGAGGGAGAGGAGATGAGAGAGAGAGGAGTGGAGAGGAGATGAGAGAGGAGAGGAGAGAGAGGAGAGGAGAGAGAGGGGAAGAGAGAGAGAGAGAGAGAGAGGAGGGGATGAGAGGAGGAGGAGGGAGAGAGAGTGAGGGAGAGAGAGGAGAGTGAAGGGGAGAGAGAGAGAGAGAGTGAGAGGGGAGGAGGAGGGAGGGGGAGAGGGAAGGAGAGAGAGAGAGGTGAGGAGGATGGAGGGAGGAGGAGAGGAGAGAGAGGAGAGAGGAGAGAGAGAGGAGAGAGAGAGAGAGGAGGGGAGGAAGGAGAGAGGAGAGGAGGAAGAGAGGAGGGGAGAGAGAGGGAGAGAGAGGAGAGAGGAGAGGAGAGGAGAGAGAGAGAGAGGAGAAGAGAGGAGGGAGGAGATGAGAGAGGGAGAGGGGAGAGAGGAGGAGAGAGTAGGAGAGGAGAGGAGGGATGAGGGAAGAGAGAGAGAGAGAGAGAGGAGAGAGGAGAGGAGAGGAGGGAGAGAGGAGGAGAGGAGGAGAGAGAGAGGAGAGAGGAAGAGAGGGGAGGAGGAGAGGAGAGAGGAGAGGTGAGAGAGAGGAGAGAGTGAGAAGAGGAGAGAGAGAGGAGAGGAGGGATGAGGAGAGGGAGGGAGAGGGAGAGGAGAGGAGAGAGAGAGAGGAGGGGGGGAGAGGAAGAGGAAGGAGGAGAGAGGGAGAGAGAGAGGAGAGGAGGGGAAGAGGGGGAGAGAGAGAGGAGAGGAGGAGTGGAGTGAGAGGAGGAAGGAGAGGAGAGAGAGAGAGAGAGATGAGGGGAGAGGAGAGAGAGGAGAGGATGAGAGAGAGAGAGAGAGATGAGGAGAGGAGGAGAGAGGAGAGAGAGGAGGAAGAGAAGAGAGAGGGAGAGAGATAGAGAGAGAGAGAGAGAGGTGAGAGAGAGAGAGAGAGAGGAGAGAGTGAGAGAGAGGAGAGATGGGAGAGAGAGGAGGAGAGAGAGAGAGAGGAGGAGAGAGAGGAGGTAGGGAGGAGAGAAGAGAGAGGAGGAGAGGAGAGAAGGAGGAGGAGAGAGGAGAGAGGAGAGAGAGAGGAGTGAGAGGGAGAGAGAGAGAGAGGTGAGAGAGAGAGGAGGAGAGAGAGAGAGATGAGGAGAGAGAGCGGTGAGAGGAGAGGAGAGAGAGAGAGGAGGAGAGGAGAGAGGAGAGAGTGAGATGGAGGAGGAGAGAGAGGATGAGAGTGAGGGAGAGAGGATGAGAGGAGGAGAGGAGAGAGAGGATGGAGAGAGAGAGCGAGAGGAGAGAGGAGGAGAGGAGGAGAGGAGAGAGGAGAGAGAGGGAGATGACGAGAGAGAGAGGAGAGAAGAGAAGAGAGAGAGAGAGGAGAGAGGAGAGAGAGGGGAGGAGGAGAGAGAGAGAGAGAGAGAGAGAGAGGAGAGAGAGAGAGAGAGAGGAGAGAGGTGAGAGGAGAGAGGGAGAGAGAGAGAGAGAGAGAGGAGAGGAGAGGAGGAGGAGGAGAGGAGAGAGAGGGAGAGGAGGAGAGAGAGAGAGGAGAGAGAGGAGGAGAGAGAGGAGGAGAGAGAGGAGAGAGAGGATGGAGAGAGAGGAGGGAGAGAGAGAGAGAGGGAGATGAGAGTGAGAGAGAGGAGAGAGGAGGAGAGGGAGGAGAGATGAGAGATGGAGAGAGAGAGAGAGGAGAGAGGAGGAGATGAGGAGGTGAGAGAGAGGAGAGAGATGAGGAGAGAGATGAGGAGAGAGGGAGAGAGAGAGAGAGGAGGAGAGGAGAGAGAGAAGAGGAGTGAGAGAGAGAGGAGAGATGGGTGAGAAGGAGTGAGAGGAGAGATGGAGATGAGAGAGATGTGAGAGAGTAAGTAGAGAGGAGGAGAGAGAGAGAGAGGAGAGGAGAAGAGGAGACGGGAGAGAGAGGGGATAGAGGAGAAGAGGGAGAGAGGGAGGAGGAGAGATGGAGAGGAGGAGAGGAGAGAGAGAGATGAGAGAAGGAGAGGAGGAGAGTGAGAGAGAGGGGAGAGAGAGAGGGGGGGGAGAGTGAGAGAGGGAGAGAGAGAGAGGAGAGGAGAGAGGGGAGAGGAGAGTGAGAGAGAGAGGTAGAGGGAGAGAGGGAGAGAGGAGAGAGAGAGGGAGAGATGTGAGGAGAGAGAGGAGAGAGAGGGGAGGAGAGGAGGAGAGAGAGGAGAGAGAGGTGAGGGAGAGAGGAGGAGGAGGAGAGGAGAGAGAGAGAGGGGAGAGGAGGAGATGGAGAGAGGAGACGAGAGAGAGCGGAGAGAGGAGAGGGAGAGGAGAGAGAGAGGGAGTGAGAGAGAGAGAGAGAGAGGAGGGAGAGAGCAGAGAGAGGGGGAAAGATGAGAGAAGGGAGAGGAGGAGGAGAGGAGAAGAGGGGAGAGAGTGAGAGGTGAGGAAGAGGAGGAGGAGAGATGAGAGGAGAGAGGAGGGAGATTGAGGAGAGAGGAGAGGGGAGAGAGGAAGAGGGAGAGGTGGAAGGAGGTGAGGGAGAGAGAGAGAAGGAGTAGAAGAGGGAGACGAGAGGAGGAGAGTGAGAGAGAGAGGAGAGGAGAGTGGAGTGAGGAGAGGAGAGAGAGAGGAGAGAGGAGAGGAAGAGAGGAGAGAGGAGAGAGAGAGAGGAGAGGGAGGGAGAGAGAGGAGAGAGGGAGAGGGAGGAGAGAGATGAGGAGTGGAGAGTGAGAGATGAGAGGAGAGAGGAGAAGAGGAGAGGAGAGAGGAGAGAGAGAGGGAGAGAGGAGGAGAGAGAGAGGAGAGTAGAGGAGAGAGAGAGAGAGTGGAAGAGATGGAGAGGAGAGAGAGGGAGAGTGAGAGGAGAGAGAGATGAGAGTGAGAGAGGAGGAGAGGAGAGGATGAGGAGAGGAGAGGGGAGAGGGAGAGAGAGAGGAGAGAGAGAGGAGGTGAGAGAGGAGAGAGAGGGAGAGAGGAGGAGATGGGAGAGAGAGAGAGAGGAGGGGAGAGGAGAGAGAGGTGAGGAGAGGAGAGAAGAGAGGGTGAGAGAGAGAGTGAGAGGGGGAGAGTGGAGAGGAGGGGGAGAGGAGGACGAGGAGGTGTGGAGTGGAGGAGGAGAGTGAGGAGGTGAGGAGAAGAGAGAGAGTGAGAGAGAGGGGGAGAGGAGAGAGAGAGAGAGAGAGAGAGGAGAGAGTGAGAAGAGAGGAGGAGGAGAGAGAGGAGGAGGAGGGGAGAGTGAGAGAGAGAGGTGAGGAGAGGAGAGGAGGAGGAGAGGGAGTGAGAGGAGAGAGGACGAGAGGGAGGAGAGAGGAGGGGAGAGAGAGAAGAGAGAGGGAAGGAGAGAGGAGAGAGGAGAGAGGAGAGGAGAGAGAGAGAGAGAGAGGAGTGAGAGAGGAGAGGAGAGAGAGAGATGATGAGAGGAGAGAGGAGAAGAGGGAGAGGAGGGAGGAGAGAGGGAGAGAGGAGAGAGAGGAGAGAGAGAGGGAGGAGGGAGATGAGGAGGAGGAGAGAGAGAGAGAGAGAGGAAGAGAGAGGAAGGAGGAGAGAGGAGAGAGAGGGAGAGGAGAGGGAGAAGGGAAATGGAGGAGAGGAGAGGAGAGGAGGAGAGAGGTGAGGAGAGAGAGAGGAGAGAGAGAGAGGAGGAGAGGATGAGGAGAGAGAGTGAGAGAGAGAGAGAGAGAGGAGAGAGAGAGATGGAGAGGGAGAGAGGAGGAGTGAGATGAGGAGGATGAAGAGAGAGAGAGGAGAGAGGAGAGAGAGAGAGAGAGGGAGATGAGAGGAGAGGAGAGGAGAGAGAGAGAGGAGAGGAGGAGAGGTAGAGGGAGGAGTGAGAGAGAGGGGGAGGAGAGTAGAAGAGGAGAGAGGGGAGAGGAGGAGTGAGGGAGAGAGAGGAGGAGAGGGAGAGAGAGAGAGAGGGGGAGAGGAGAGAGATGAGAGAGAGGATGGAGGAGGAGAGTGAGAGAGAGATGTGAGGAAGAGAGAGGAGGGAGAGGATGAGAGGAGAAGGATGAGAGAGGGAGTGAGAGAGGGAGTGAGAGGATGAGAGAGAGAGAGGAGAGAGGAGAGAGAGGAGATGAGAGATGGAGTGAGAGTGAGAGAGAGGAGGAGAGGGAGGAGAGAGAGAGAGGAGAGTAGGTAGAGAGAGGAGAGAGAGAGGAGATGGAGAGAGGAGGAGAGAGGAGGAGAGAGAAGAGAGTGAGAGAGAGAGAGAGAAGGGAGAGATGAGAGAGAGAGGAGAGAGAGGGAGAGAGGAGAGAGAGAGAGGAGTAGAGGAGAGAGGAGAGAAGAGAGGAGAGAGGAGAGGGGAGAGAGTGATGGAGAGAGAGGAGGAGGAAGAGAGAGAGTGGAGAGGAGAGAGAGAGAGGAGGGAGGGAGAGACGGAGGAGAGTGAGGAGGAGGAGAGGAGAGAGGAGAGATGGATCGAGGGGGAGGGGGAGGATGGAGAGGAGAGGAGAGGAGAGAGTGGGAGAGTGAGGGAGAGAGAGGAGGGAGAGATGAGTGAGAGAGAGAGAGAGAAGAGAGAGAGAGAGAGAGGAGGGGAGAGAGTGAGAGATGAGAGAGGAGAGATGAGAGACGAGATGAGGAGAGAGAGAGATGAGAGATGAGAGAGAGGAGAGATGAGAGAGAGGAGAGGGAGAGAGGGAGAGAGAGAGAGAGAGAGAGAGGAGATGGGATGAGGAGAGGAGAGAAGAGAGAGAGAGAGTGGAGGAGAGAGGAGAGAGAGAGAGAGAGTGAGAGTGAAGAAGAGAGGGAAGAGGGAGAGGGTGAGGGAGTGAGAGAGGAGAGAAGAGAGAGATGAGAAGAGAGGTGAGAGTGGGGAGAGTAGAGAGAGAGAGAGAGAAGTGAGAGTGAGAGAGAGAGAGAGAGAGAGTGTGGATGAGTGAGAGATAAGAGAGAGATAGGAGAGAGAGAGAGAGAGATTGATGGAGACAGAGAGAGAGAGAGATGAGAGAGGAGAGAGTGTGAGAGGAGGAAGGAGTGTAGAGAGAGGAGAGAGAGGAGAGGGTGGTGTGTGTGGTGGTGTGTTTATTCAAGTGAGGGGGAGAGAGTGTGTGAGTGTGAGAGAAGATGGAGAGAAGAGAGAGAGAAGAGAGAGGAAGTGGAGAGTGTGAGAGTGAGAGAGTGAGAGAGAGAGAGTGAGGAGTGGACAGAGGAGTGAGCGAGTGAGAGAAGATATGTGAGAGAGAGTGATGGTAGAGAGAAGAGAGAGAGTGAGAGAGAGAGTGTGAGAGAGATTTGGTGAGAGAGAGGAGAGAGTGGGTGAGTGATCGAGTGTGGATGGAGTGTGAGTGTGTTGATGAGTGAGGGAGAGAGAGAGAGGGTGTGAGGAGAGCAGAGGGATGAGAGAGTGTGTGGTTGAGAGTAGAGAGATGAGAGAGAGAGAGAGAGAGAGAGAAGAGAGAGAGATTAGAGAGAAGAGGAGAGAGAGGGAGAGATGATAGGGAGAGAGGGAGAGAGAGACAGATGAGAGGTGAGGAGAGAGAGAGAGAGAGAGGAGAGAGCGAGGAGGTGAGAGAGAGAAGGAGAGTGTGAGAGAGAGAGGTGGGAGAGAGGGGAGATTGAGGAGGGGTGTGAGTGGGTGTGGTGGTGAGAGAGACGAGTGGACGAGAGAGAGAGAGAGATGGGGAGAGAGTGTAGAGAGAGTGAGAGAGAGGTGAGAGGAGATAGGGAGAGGAGAGAGGGAGAGAAGTGAGAGTGAGGGGAGAGGAGAGAGATAAAGGAGAGAGAGAGAAGGGGAGGGGGGGAGAGAGAGAGTTTGGAGGGGGAGATGGAGGATTGAGAGGTGAGAGAGAGAGAGAGAGAGGAGAGGAGAGAGAGATGAGTAAGATATGTGAGAGAGAGACGATGAGGGGAGAGAGAGAGACGAGTGTAGAGTGATTGAAGAGAGTAGAGATGAATGAGAGAGAGTGAGAGACGAGATGCGAGTGTGTAGTGAGGGTGGTGGAGATGTGAGGAGTGATGAGAGAGAGAGAGAGTGAGATGAGTGATGTGAGCGTGAGTAGGAGAGAGGGAGAGAGAGTGAGTGAGAGAGAAGATGAGAGGAGGAGATGTGAGAGAGAGAGAGAAGAGAGAGGTGAAGATGAGAGGAGAGAGAGAGTGGAAGAGCGAAGTGATGAGAGAGGTGAGATAGAGGCGAGAGAGAGAGAGTGTGTATGTTTGTGTGTGTGTGAGTGTGATGAGGAGAGAGAGTTGAGAGAAGAGAGTGAGAGAGAGGAGAGTGAGAGAGAGGGAGATTAGGAGAGAGGAGAGGGAGTAGAGAGTGAGGAGAGAGAAGGAGAGATGAGAGGAGAGATAGAGAGAGAGAGAGGAGAGCGGAGAGAAGTTGAGTGATGAGGAGAAAGTTGAGGAGTGTGGGAAAGAGAGAGAGTGGTGTGGGGAGGAGAGAGAGTGAGAGAGAGGTTGGTGCGTAGTTTTTGTGTGTGGAGCGGAGAGAAAGGAGGAGAGAGAGAGAGAGCGAGAGAGGTAAGAGTAAGAGTAAGAGTAAAAGTAAGAAAGATGAGAGAGAGAGGAGTGAGAGAGAAGAGAAGATAGATAGATAGAAGAAGGGGATGAGAGGAGAGTGAAGAAAAGAGGGGGGAAGATTGAGAGAGGAGTGGGAGGAGAAAAGAAAGAGAGAGGAGAGAGAGAGTGGAGGGAGAAAGAAGAGGTGTGAGAGAGAGAGGAGAGATGAGTGAGAGAGAGGAGAGAGGGAGAGGAAAGAGAGAGGAGAGGTGAGAGAGGTGGGTGAAGAGAGAGAGGGGAGAGAGAGAGAGAGAGTGTGGAGGGTGAGGACGAGAGAGAGAGAGAGAGAAGGAGGGGGAGGGGAGAGGGGAGTGAGTATGAGAGGGAGGAGAGTGGGAGAGAGAAGAGAGGTGAGAGTGGAAGAGAGAGAGTGAGAAGAGGAGAAGAGAGAGGACAGGGAGGAGAGAGAGAGAGAGAGAGAGAGGAGAGGGAGGGGATGAGAGGGGGAGGTGTCTAGAGAGAGAGGAAGTGTGTGTGAGGTGTGTGTGTGAGAGAGGAGGGAGAGAGAGATGGAGAAGGAAGAGAGAAGAGAGAGAGAGATGGAGAGAGAGAGAGGAGAGGAGAGAGAGAGAGAGAGGGAGAGAGATGAGAGGAGGGAGAGGAGGAAGAAGAGGATGAGGAGGGAGATGAGAAGGAGAGAGGAGAGAGAGAGAGAGAAGGAGAGAGAGAGAGAGAAGAGAGAGAGAGAGAGGGGGAGAGAAGAGAGGGAGAGAGAGAGGAAGAGAGGAGAGGAGAGATGGAAGAGAGAAGAGAGTGAGAGAGAGAGGATGAGAGAGATGAGAGAGAGGAGAGATGGAGAGGAGGAGGAGAGAGAGAGAGAGTGCGAGAGAGCGAGAGAGGAGAGTGAGAGGGGAGGAGAAATGAGGGGAGAGAGAATGAGAGAGAGGAGGAGGAGAGAGGAAGAGATGGAGAGGAGAGGAGAGGGAGAAAGAGAGGAGAAGAGAGGAGAGAAGAGAGAAGAGGAGAGATGAGAGAGACAGAGAGTGGAGAGAGTGAGGAGAGAGAGAGAGCGTGGGAGGAGGAGAATGAGAGGAGAGATGAGAAGAGGAGCGAGAGAGGAGAGAGAGAGAGAGAGGAGAGAGAGAGAGAGAGAGAGACGTGAGAGTGAGAGAGAGATGAGAGAGAAGGGAGTAGCAGAGCGAGAGAGATAGGGAGAGAGAGGAGAGAGAGAGGAGATGGAGAGTTTGAGAGGTAAGAGGAGGAGAGAGAGAGGAGTGGAGAGAGAGAGAGAGGAGGGGAGTAGTGAGAGATGAGTGAGAGAGGAGAAGAGAGAGGGAGAGAGAGAGGTGTGAAGAGTTGAGAGGAGAGGAGGAGAGAGAGAGAGAAGAGGGATGAGGAGAGAGAGGAGAGAGGAGATGAGAGATGAGTGAGGGAGAGAGAGTGAGAGAGAGAGAGAGAAGAGAGAGAGTGAGAGGAGACGAGAAGGAGAGAGAGAGGAGAGAGAGAAAATGAGGAGAGAGAGGAGAGGCTAGAGAGAGAGAGGGAGATGGAGAGGGGAAGAGGAGAGAGGAGAGAGAGAGGAGGGAGAAGAGGAGGAAGAGTGAGAGAGAGAGAGGAGAGAGAGAGAGAGGGAGAGAGAGAGGTGAGGAGAGAAGAGAGATGAGAGATCGAGAAGAGAGAGAGAGAGAGGAGAAGAGAGAGAAGATGAGAGCAAGAAGGAGAGAAGAGATAGAGAGGATTACGATGGAGGAAGGGAAGAGAGGAGTGAGGGAGAAAGAAAGACGAGAGAGTGAGAGAGCAAGAGGAAAAGAAGATGAGGATGAGAGAGAGAGAGTGAGGCGTGAGAGAGTGGACCAGATGAAGAGAAGAGAGTTGAGAGAGAGCAAAGAGATGAGAGGATGAGAGAATTGAGGTAGATGAGGCGAGAGTCGAGAGAGAGAGAGAGGAAGAGGGAGTGAGAGAGAGAGTGAGAGAGAGAGAGAGAGGTAGAGAGTGAGAGAGTGAGAGACAGAGAGGTGAGTGAGAGATGGAGAGAGAGAGAGAGGGAGAGAGAGAGAGCCAAAAAGAGAGAGGAGAGAGAGAGAGAGAGAGAGAGATTGAAATGGATTCTGAGGGTTTTGAAGAGATGATGACGAGAGAGTTGAGAGGAGGAGGAGGAGAGAAGAGAGAGAGAGAGAGCTGAGGGAGAGAGGAGAGAGAGGAGAGAGAGAGAGGAGATGGGGGAGAGAGAGAGAGAGACGAGGACAGGACGATGAGTGAGAGAATGCGAGAGAGACGAGGGACGATGTGGGAGAGAGAGAGAAGAGGAGAGAGAGAGGAGAGAGAAGAAGAGGTGAGGATGAGAGACGATAGAGAAAAAGAGATGATGAGAGAGGGAGGGAACGAGGAGGAGAGAGAGAGAGAGAGAGATGAGAATGAGATTGAGGGAGAGGAGAGAGAGAGGAGAGAGAGAGGAGATGAGAGGATAGAGAGAGAGCGAGATGAGAGAGAGGAGAGAGAGAGAGAGATGTGAGCGAGAGAGAGAGAGGTGAGGAGAGAGAGGGAGAGAGAGGAGAGAGTTAGAGAGCTCGCAGAGAGAGAGGAGAGAGAGAGAGAGATGAGATGAAGAGAGCAAGAGGAGAGAGAGAGAGAGAGAGAGAGATGGAGAGGAGAGAGAGAGAGAGAGAGTGAGATAGGAGAGAGAGAGAGATGAAGAGAGCAAGAGAGAGTGAGAGAGGATGAGGAGAGAGAGAGAGGAGAGAGAGAGAGAGAGAGAGAGGAGAGGAGAGAGGTAATGAGGAGTGAGGAGATGAATGGAATGGGAGAGAGAAAGGCGGAGAGTAGAGAGGAGAGAAGGAGATTGTGTGGAGAGAGATTGGGTGAAGAGGAGATGAGAGGATCTGGAGAATCACGAGGAGTGAGATTAGTAGAGCACACAACACACACACATATTTATATTTATTATATATATCTATATATATATATATATAATATATTATGTATATATATGTTATTTCACATACAGTGATATATATACATATATACATACTTATAGTATTATATATATATATATTTCATATTATTATATATTGTGTGTGTGTGTATTACTGTGGTGTGTGTGTTTGTGTATTATGTTTGTTTTGTGTTGTGTGTGTGCTGTATTAAAAGCGCTTTGTAAGCTTTAGGACCTTATTTATTCCGTAATAAGGTTTCTTAGCAAATACACAACCCGTAGTAATATCCTGGTGGGACGCGAGACGCGATGACAACGGAAGATCAACCAGCTACTCGTATAAAGGCCTAAGGACCGACGAGGGAGGATAGACTAGAGCAGCAGAAGAGAGGACCGTCTTCGCAAAACTCCACCGCACTGCGGACCCCCGTTTACCCACGTCTCATGGGGAAAAAACGAAAACGAATCCACGAATATGGTATCGGTTGAGGATAAGAAGAGAATAGAAAGGAAATGGTAGAAAGGAAGAAAGAAAAGGATACGGGAGGGGGGAAAGCATAGGGGAAATGAAATAATTGGGAAAGTGCATTAGTGACTGTATCCGGCCGTTAAGGGGCATTTTAGTCAAGCAGTCGAGCGATACAAGAACGGCACGGGGCACTCTCGGCAATTAAGTTCTGGCCTGGCGGAGGGGGGGGTGGGGTAGGTTATTGAGGTAATGGCATATCTCCACCCCTCACCGGCCTAGTAAAGTGCTGCATGGATCATAACTCAACACAGCATTGCTAATTAGCAGGCCGCAGTTAGCAGAAATTACAACGACGCTCCGAATGTCTAGCGTTGGAATTTCGAATTTTTGTTCTTCAGTTATAGGGCTTGCAGACAGCTTTCGTGATTTTTGTTTGGACCCGCCAAGTTCCGCTGCGTTGTTTGTGGCGGAGCGGATTGACGGTGATAGGAGGAATGGCAGGAATAGGAGGAGGAAAGGCTGAATCCCTGACTGATGAAATGAATCGATCAAGAGCGGTGACAGTTTGGTATAGAGACCTTGGCTTTGGTATAGTCTATGTCTTACGGAAAGTTCTTCTGGTTATATGGTGTTGCGTAAGTATAGGTATATATAAAAGAAAGTATATGTATATATAAGGCTTGTTACAAGTATAATTGAATAGACCTTGTTTCTTGCTTCATCACACGCGCAGCGAAAATTACATTTTTGATTAAGAATTAGAAAAAAAAAATCTTTCGTAACTAGCATGATCTCAATCAATGATTTTCCCATGTAGAAAAATACACATATTGTGAAGATGTACATATACATGCATATATATATATATATATATATATATATATATATATATATATATATATATATATATATGTATATATATATTTATATATAGATAGATAGATAGATATATGGAGAGAAAAAAGACACACACACAGACACACACACACACACACACACACACACACACACACACACACACACACACACACACACACACACACACACACACGCACGCTCGCACGCACGTACGCACGCACACACTCACACACACACACACACACACACACACACACACACACACACACACACACACACACACACACACACACACACACACACACACACACACACACACACAAACACACACACACATATATATATACATATATATATATATATATATATATATATATATATATATATATATATATATCAGGATTGTCTCGCAGAGAGACAGCCTGATGGGCGGGGTCATCCACAGGGAAATGAACAAGGTGCCCCTATAGCCTGAGTTGGCGATCCCGGATTATGCAAGCAACAGGTTCCATGCCAGTCTCACTGTGTAGCCGTCGGTGCTGGTGGTTTGGTTTGCGAAGTTCTAGCTTCGCCCGGGCCTTCTAGATATGTCCCGGCCTGTGTCAGCTTTTTACGGCTGTCTCATTGAGTTGTCTGACACTCGGCTGGACACATAGTCCTGCCAACTGTACCCCATGTTCCGGCGAAGAGACATGTTACAAAAGGCTTCAAGACAAGACTCCAAGGCACTAGATAGCGTATAGGTTTCGCTTCTATTGAGCAAAACTGGCATTATCAAGGCTTTGAAGACACGTAGCTTGGTCCTTCTGCATTGGTACTGACATCTTCAAATTGATAGAGTTCATGGCTCCTGCTTCTAGACCAATCCGTCTACTGACTTCTTGGTCTGACAGCCCAGAGATATGGACTACACTACCAAGGTAGGCAAAGCTCTCTGTGACTTCAGTGTCCTCGCCAAACATGGATCGATTAAACAGGTTCCCCTAACAGACCCCCAAAGTCCTGAATCTTGGTCTTGGTCCAGGAGACCTCTAAGCCCAAGGGCTTCGCCTCATTGCTAAATGCATCAAGAACCGCCACCAGTGATTCCAGGGACTCATATAGGATAGCAACATCATCGGCAAAGTCAAGGTCTGAGACCTTGATATTGCCCAGTGTTACTTCACTCTGATTTTGGGTAGTAGCTCTGCCCATTATCCAGTCCATGCAGGTGTTGAAAACTTCGACAGGCCCCCACTACACTTTACAGCACTTTCAGAACCGGTATATAGGCTTGCTATTGGACCAATAATCCGTGTCGGAATTCCCCTAAGTCTCAGAATCTCCCATAGCGATTCTCGATGCACCGAGTCAAACGCCTTCTTGAGGTCGATGTAGGCTGTAAGCAACCCACGACCGAACTCAGGGTTCCACAATTACTCGAAGCGCTAGGATACGGTCTATTGTGGACTTGCCAGGAGTGACTCCAGGCTGCTCCAGTCTCTGGTGCCTTAGTTGGTGGTCCCGGATCCGTTTCAGAATGTGGGTGAAAACCTTGCCTGGTATACTGAGTAGTGTGAAGCCACGTTAGTTGCTACAGTCTATCTGGTACAGCTGCTCAAAATACTCAAAATCCCAACATGATCTGAGAAGATCTGGCCATCCACTGAGCGTACTGCAGTCATCTGCGAGGAGGGCTTAGAGCTTAGTTTTCTCAGGGCTTGGTAGGCAGGGCGAAAGTCATTTACCAAGAAATGGCATTCAATCTCCTCAGCAAGGTTCCTACGCACAAAAACATACACTCTCACACACACACACACACACACACACACACACACACACACACACACACACACACACACGCACACACATATATATATATAGAATATGCCGAAAGCCTCGACATGGCAGTTGCCAATACCTTCTACCAAAAGAGAAAGGAACATCTCATCACATACAAGAGTGGGCAACATGCCACACAGATTGACTTCTTGATAATAAGAAGAGCGGACCTGGAGAGTGTCAGGAATTGTAAGGTCATTCCAGGAGAGGCAGTTGTGGCACAGCATAGACTCCTATGTGTGGTGCTCAAGATCAGACAAGAGAAGAAACGAAAGTTAGAAACACAGAAACGGATCAAGATCTAGAAACTGAAAGGGGGCAAGATCACAGAGTTTCATGAAAAAGTTAGAGAAAAGCGAGTGTCAGAAACAGAGACAGCGCAAGAAAATTGGCAATCCTTGAAAAGCGCCCTACTGGAAGCAGCAGGAGAGGTATGTGGTACCAACAAAGGAGGGAAGTACCAAGGAAGGGAGACATGGTGGTGGAGCACAGAAGTGCAAAAAACTATTAGAAGGAAAAGATTGCCTTCAAGGCATGCCAGAGGGATAGAGATGAAGACCTGAGAGAGGCGTATAAAGAGGCCAAGAGAGAAGCTAAAATAGCGGTGGCCAAGGACAAGAAAACCGAGGAAGGAGAGAGAATAATATACAAAGTGGCAAAACAAAGAGCACAAAACAGACAGGACGTGGGAGAGGTATCTGTGATAAAGGACAAAACTGGAGTCTTACTGACAGATGAGAATAAGATCAAGGAAAGATGAAGGGAGTACTTTAGCAACCTGCTGAATGTGGAAAATGGGTGGGACCCACTCCAGGATTGCCCACCGCCTGATATAAATGAGAAGGAAGTAGAAGAAGCAATGAAGAAAATGAAGAGCGGGAGGGCAACAGGGTGCTCTGGACACACACACACACACACACACACACACACACACACACACACACACACACACACACACACACACACACACACACACACACACACACACACCTAGTGCTAAAACACCTAGGGAAGGAGGGAATCCAAAGGGTCACGTCATTCCTTCAGAAAGTATGGGACACAGAGAAGATGCCAGCAGAATGGGAATAAGTGAACTAGTCACCATTTACAAGAGGAAAGGGGACTCACTGGACTGCGGGAACTTCAGAGGCATCAAGCTCCTAGAACATGTTATGAAGATACTGGAGAAGGCAATAGAGGGAAGGTTACATGGACTGGTATCGGTAAACGATATGCAGTTTGGCTTTAACCCAGGTAGGGGAACGATGGACGCTGCCTTTATTATAAAGCAACAGCAGGAAAAGCATCTCGAAGTGAACAGGGACTTATATTACACTTTAGTGGACCTAGAGAAGGCGTGCGACCGGGTCCCTAGAGACCTGGTGTACTGGTGCCTCAGACAGCAAAAAGTCCCAGAGAAACTGATAAGGATGGTTGAACCACATATTGAGGAGCAAGGACCGCTGTGAGAACAAAATATGGCAGAACAGACGAGTTCACGATCGGAGTCGGTCTGCACCAAGGGTCTTACTTAGTCCCTTCCTCTTTACCGTGGTACTGGACGTCATCAGTGAGAACTTCCGCACAGGCCTGCCATGAGAGCTACTGTTTACAGACGACTTAATACTAATGGCAGACAGTGAGGAGGAGCTGCAGAGAAGATGCCTGAGGTGGCAGATTGGAATAGAGAGCAAGGATTTGAAGGTAAATACCAAGAAGACTGAATTTATGTCAAGCAGCAGGAAGGATGTGGAAGGGAACATCAAAGACAAGGACAATGCTAGGCTCAAGCATGTCCAGGAGTTCAAATACCTTGGAGTGACCGTAGATGCCAGGGGAGGTTCGCAAGAGTGGCAGCAGCATGGAACAAGGGGAGAAAGCTGTCAGGTGTTATCAGTGACAGGAAGATGCCTAGGAAACTTAAGGTGAAGCTATACAGCCCTATAATACGACCTGTGTTCCTATATGGGGCAGAAGTATGGACAATGTGTAAGAAGGAGGAGAGGATACTAGAGGCGACAGAAATTAATATGTTGAGAAGAATCAAAGGCGTGACGCTGAGAGAAAGGGAAAGAAGTACTGACATCAGGAGAGAATTGGGAGTGAGTGACATCAACGAGAAGGTCAAGAAGATAAGAATGAGATGGTACGGACATGTGAAGAGGAGAGAAAAAGGACATCCAGCAAAAGTGGCCATGTAAAGTATAGTACCAGGAAGAAGGCCAAGAGGAAGACCAAAGAAGAGATGGGGGGATAACGTGAAGGAGGACATGAGCCACTTAGGCGTGCGTCCGGAAGAGGCCCTGGGAAGAGAGACGGAGACGGAAGACCCGGGCGGCTGACCCTGCAGGGCGGTACCAACAAAAGGAAAGGAAAAGATAGAATAAATACACACACACATATATATATATATATATATATATATATATATATATATATATATATATATATATGTGTGTGTGTGTGTGTGTGTGTGTGTGTGTGTGTGTGTGTGTGTGTGTGTGTGTGTGTGTGTGTGTGTGTACACATACATGCACACATAGTTCAGTAACATTATGTATATATAAAGCTGAGTAATAATATCTATCTCTGTCTCTCTCTCCCTCTCTCTTTTTATTTATCTCTCTCCCTCTCTCTTTCTCTCTCTCAGGTTGAAATTGGAAGCAGCATAATTAGGGAAGATTCCACCAGTCTGCGGGCGTGGACGTCAGCGGAAGGAAAGATAATTCGCGCCGACACAGGCCGTAAGATGGCCTGTATCCCACTGATGGCAGGATAGAGCGTTGTTGTTGTGTCCCCTGGAAACAGCGTACTTATGTTGAGACAGGCGCTTATACACACACACATAACCCCCCCCCCCCCCCCGCACAAACACGCACGCACACACACACACACACACACACGCACGCACACGCACACGCACACGCACACGCACACGCACACGCGCACACACGCACACACGCACACACGCACACACGCACACACGCACACACGCACACACACACACACACACACACACACACACACACACACACACACACACACACACACACACACACACACACACACTCACACGGCACCAATGGAATGTGATGAATACAAATGAGTGCCAATTAAATATTGGCTGTAGTTCTCCTATTTCAGAGAATTCCATTTTCAGAAAAAGGCTGAAATGCCATACCCCAAATTCATTTGTGCTTCACTTCATTACAAAGAGTCATTCATCCTCCAGGGAGCCAGTGGAAAAGCCAAAGGGGTGCTAATTGCAAGGAGGGAGGGGCTCCGATGGGAGGGTCATGAGACTACCACTGGCAGGGTTAAAAGGGCGCTGTTGGAAGGGCTGAGGGAGCACCACTGGAGGGGCCAAGAGGGCACCATTTGAAGGATTGAAGGTCAGTGGAAGATTTGAGGGGCACCGCTGGAAGGGCCTTGGGTGAGCCGCTGGTGGGTTTTGGGGCAATTTTGCATACAGCAATTATAAAAATTTATCTTATTTAGATATGCACAAATTTTCTCCTTACACTTTCTCTCTTCAACAAGCTCAAAATTTGTTTTATAATATTCCTGGCTCACTGAAAGCCTGGTGGCATAAAAGCTCATTCTCTGACCTCTATTTAGACAATGGATTCATAACAAATCAAAACATCCTCCTTAAAGGATCCTGTGTCTCTAAGTAACTTATTTTTGTGTCAGAATAATGCGTGTAATTTTGTAAGGTATAACAGACACAAATTGTATCTTAATTGATTCTTTGGTACTTGTTATAATTAAATAGAATTTGGAAAAGACAGTAACACACAGATATTACAATTGCAGAAGCCAAATCAGAAATGCATATTTTCCCTGTTACATCATTCTTTATAAAAACTGATTCTGGACATATATTAATACAAACAATTATGAATATACCAATATATATTATTGAGCAATACTAGAAATATATAGTCTACATATCTTTTGTACTATAAAAAAGGCACAGAGTCCCACAATCTCAAACCCTCCTCAATGCATTACAGAACATTCTGCTTTAAATGCAATGAGATAAAACAATCTCCATCCTCATCAAATATCATCCAGTTCCTGCTAACAAATTAATTTTCTTGATTGGTAACAGACACTTCATTTTACAAGGGTTAGGAGAAGATGTGAACCTTCAAAAAATACTTCCACAAATGTAAAGGAAACCTAACATATATAATGGACTACATGAATTCCTTACCATATTAGACGAGATACTGTAGCAATTACACTGAAATTTAAATCCTTATGACAGCCCATTTTATTTCATATTACATATAAATAAGTGCATCAATGAAGAAACAACAATGAATAAAACATAAATAACATGAAGGATAACAAATACAGACCAGGATTCAATCCTGTGAGCCGGATGCAAAGTTCTGTAACAGGTTTTTAAATTCAGGATTCTAAAATTCTGGGATACATTTTGGCAAGCAAGACATGCATACACCAAACCTTCAGTAAAATTTAATTATGGGACCATCTAATTTAAAAGTATTTGTATTGGACTTATATGCTCAGCAATATATCTCATTTAAGCTTATACAAACAAGATACTAGAAAAAACTTTTTAAATGATGGAAGATAGAAACTCTGTTTTAAAAGGAAGTTAAATATGAAGAAAGTTTACCTTATTTCTCCATTTATCTTTAAATATTCATCTCAAAAAACTACAAAGGCCTAACTCTATACTGTATACAAAATTTGGTTCACATGAAACCTGTGTCAACATGCACCATAAAAAAGTATATGCATTATGAATAGTCAATAAATGAGCAAAACAACAGAACCAGCTCAAGCACCTCTTCCCCTGCAAATTCAATTATTACTCTGTATTACACCTTGTTCCTGCTTCATAGACAAATAGTAATGAGAAGGTCTAGTGAAACTGCAGGTTGGCAGGAGACTATACAGATCTTCTATGTCACACGGCATGATACCACTGCTTTCACTGAGGTGTTCTGACCCAGCTTTTGGGCCCGTACCAAAACTATGGCAAGAACTGCAGTCTTTTTTACCCTTGCAGTCATATTTGATGTTTTCAGATCTAATCACAGCCCTTGCATCACCATTTATACTGCAATCTTTACTGCCAATGCCTGATAAATTTAGTTTTGGTTTCCATTCTTCATGATCTTTGTTTGTATGCATAGATATAGCCTGAAATTTTTTTCTTTCACTACTGAGGTTCAAAGAATTATGCAAGATTTCCCTTTCAGGTACAAATTTATTTACCACCTTACTGGAAGTTTCAGTTTCACAAGATTGACTGCTCTGTCTGTGTATGAACACCTGAGAGGCAGATACTAACTGGCAGGCAGCACTTGGTCTACCTAATACCACCTCCTTCAATACATTGTCCAGAATATTTGTACTGTGTGGGACAAATTTCTTGATTAATGTAGAAACTTCCTCTGCACTTGTTGAAGTGAATGGGCAGCCTCTCACCTCAGTTGGTTGAGGGTGACATGCCTGTAAGAAATTAAGAAATGGAGTTTGTATTTGTATTTCCCAACAAGCTGCATTGAGCTCACTTAATCCCTGAATAGATGGCATGTACAAAAATTGTGTACTTGCATTATGGTTTTAATTGTGTAGAGTCACTGTGGGCAAGCCACTTCTCCCCATGGACTGATAAAAGATCATACATGTTGTCATATATTCTAATAGATTTGTTTGGAATGTTTCTGAAATTTGTATTTTCTAATAATAGTTATACCCATGGACAACTGATCTTACCTTGAGCACTTGCACGTCTAATAAGGGGCTGGTCCTTTATATCTCAAGATCTTTATAATGATTAATGGTTAAAAGCAAAATATATGTGCTAGACATCTAAGGTCACGTAGCACTATAGTAGATGTTAGTGAAGGGTGGTTGAGTTAGTGATTAGTTGCTAAAGCTGGGCAAAGAAATTGACGAGTGAATGGGTTAAGGTTGGGTAAGGTAAAGGGGTTAGATCAAGTGAAGGATATGTATGCATCTGAGAAAGGAAAACAGGTTGTCAAAACAGAAAGAGTGAGATTCAGTAAGGATGTCTGATAGGTTGGGAGGTTGGTGAAGGGAGGATAGGTGGGGGAAAGCAGAGGTGCAGGCTGCATCAAAACATGGGCATGATAATAGAATGTGTGGAACTGGAAGAGGGACATTACATAGGGAAATCAGATAGGAGTGTGTTAGATGGGTGTGGCCAATGCGTAAGCAAAGCTGCATATAAATAATTATCAGCTACAAGAGGTATGCAGTCTTTTCCCATGTTTGTGTGAAGAATAACTGGTTTTTAATTACCAACACTTCATTATCTGTACTTGTCTCTCATAAAATACCCAAATATAAGATAAAAATATGTATGAAATACAAAGAATTATCGAAAACGTAAGATATGAAGAATTGATAAATGATAACAAAATTATGATAATAATGGTAGTAGTAATAGTAACAGTAGTAGTAGTTGTTGTTGTTGTTGTTGTTGTTGTTGTTGTTGTTGTTGTTGTTGTTGTTGTTGTTGTTGTTGTTGTTGTTGTTGTTGTTGTTGTTGTTGTTGTTGTTGTAGTAGTAGTAGTAGTAGTAATAATAATAATAATAATAACAACAACAACAACAACAACAACAACAACAACAACAACAACAACAACAACAACAACAACAACAACAACAACAACAACAACAACAACAACAATAATTATAATAATGATATTAATAATATCAAAAGATAAATCAGTAGTAGACTCACTTGAAGAGAAGAACATGAATGGGATGCATAGTTCTTCCTGCCTCCTTCCAGTCCATACAAATGCTTGACACTATACACGTAGCGTTTTCGGTCATTTCCAGCCCAAGAATGAGTGCAGCCACTTGCAGACGTACAGTGAGGCTTTGAGTAAAAATCTTCCCAAAAGCATATATTCTCTGTTAGTGGCAAACCTATATCTTTCAAAAAGAGGGTGTACTTAAATCTTTCATGGTGTCTCAAGCGATTGTTTCTTTTTAAAATGCTGTGTAGTTGTTGCATGCAAAGGGGAAAGAAATGGGCCTCTGTTTCAATGTCCCTGTGAGTAAGAGTAAGTTTTTGAAGTGTTAAACCATTACTCTGTATTTTTCTGTATATTTTATAGAGACTCCTCCTAACTGACTCTAGCCTTTTATCATCAAATAAATCACCCCCAAAGAGAGACAGCTGTTTTATTCCAAATTCCAAAGTTCCTTGAAAAACAGAGCACAGGAGAGGCAATAAATGCTGACATTTAATCTCTGCTTCTCCCTTCATAATATCTACCATGTGATTCTTCACCATAATGGGCACCACTGTCCAAGGAACTGAAACAAAAAGAACAAAATCATAATTGATAGCATATATAGTATAAATGATGTCCTGTATATTATTGTTAAAACAACAATAAACACATCCACAGTTAACTGTGGATGTGTTAACTGGGCATCATTGATGTATAATTCTCATAACTAACATGGCAAAGTCTGAATCCCAGATATCCAAATATCTGGAAAATCATTTGCCAGGAAGCCGCCTATGAAGAGACAATGGGAAGTGCCATACCTCTAAGCCAGTGGCTGCAGTTCTGTCTTTCACTGCAAAGTATCATTCCTGAGGTAATAATCTGCCTTGTAATTCTAAGCAGTTCCTGCAACCATCTTTCATGAGATAAAGACAATTTCTGGTGCTTCAAAGAATGCTGTGTGTGTCGCTTTAGTACACTTAGACAGCAGACAAGTGTTTCAGTGCCACCACATTTTAGCCGATATTCAAACAGTTGGGTTTCTGCTTCAATGAAAAAATCTTGAAGCTGCCTGCTCTTAATACAAGCAAATCTGTAAGCAAATTTTTTTTTTATATAAATATTTTAATAACCATTCATATAAGCTTTTATATACTGGATAAACATTAGATAAGCAACTCCATAGGAGACTCAATTATAAATTGAATTGGTGAATAAAAAGTAGGTATCTGGCATAATGAACTGGAAAAATTAGCAGGTAAAACAGCTTTTTCCATGGCGCAGACTTAGTTACAACAGTGATGCTGCCTATGGTATGTAGCCACAAGACATAAAAATAAGGGAGATAAGAAAAAAAAAAAAAAAAAAAAACTTTTTCAGGGTAAAGGAATGAGGTTATTCTCGAGAAGAGCAATAACCTCCGGCTAAAACAGACTGTTCCAAGGTAAAGGTCTTTGCTACAGAGAAAATACTAAAATTAGTTTCTGTGAGCTGTCAGACATATCCTGAACTGGAAGATGAGAGACTGATCTGAATGTTAGTGCAAACCAAGTACCATATTTACAGAAAGTATTTACATGCAAGTACCATATTTACATAAAGTAATAATTCCTTGACAGTTTGCTTTGAAAAAAAAAAAGTCCAAGAAAAAGGGTTTTAATGGTGGTAGCTCATTTTTGGCAGACAGAAAGATGTAAATAAGATGTAAGTAAACAAGCAAATATACCTCTCTTGAATGTCTGATTTCTACAAGACTCATGTATCCAACAAATATACAATTACACATAAGATAAGAGGCCTTACTTCTCTTTACTGATCAAAGACTGCTGAGAAATACCGGCAGCTTAATTCAAACTAGCATACTTATGTTATATTTTGAGGCACCTTAAAATGAAGTGTGAGATCTGATCCTTGTGTGATCCCTCAATGAGACACTCCGACTTTGATGCTATACTTGGGTTGTCAGTGAGGATCCGGCTGATTTTAGTTGCATCGCCCCAGTGCTGGTTGATCTGATAAAGGCATCCATATCAGTTAATCAAAATACTGAATATGACTAGAAATGCAGAAACTCCCCAAAATCAAACCCTTAGAACATGAGGTCTTGTGGTGCATTTGACTTCAAGACTATCAGCCTCCTGTGATTAGAGGTAAATGAGTAAATTAATGGTGGTGAGGATGACAATGATGATGATGATGATGATGATAATGATAATGATAATGATAAGGATAAGGATAATGGTAATAATGATAATAATGATAATAATGATAATGATGATAATGATGATAATGATGATAATGATGATAATGATGATAATGATAATGATAATGATAATGATAATGATAATGATAATGATGATGATGATGATGATGAGTGGCATACCTGAACTAGATACTGCAGTCGGACTTCAGCTTCTTCATAGAGCTTGTAGAGAGAAACTGTGCCTTGTGGTGGCTTGATATAAAATGTCATTTCATTCCCTTGTAATTATTCTCTGAAAACCTGGTAAACAGAGTATACATTAAACAATTCCAACAGTCAAGTAAAAAACAGTTGTATTAAATACAAAATATTTCAGTATTAATACAATAAAGATTGCAGATTTAATTTTTTCCAAGCATAAAACAATAAAAAAAATGCCTACTGCTAGTACATTCAGTGACGATTTCCAAAGAGTTGGGCCAAGTACCTTTGTAAAGGTTATAGACACTTCACACTGACCTATGCAATTGCTGTGGCTTGTGTGTTAGGTGCTCTGGCGCAGGACAACTAATCTCTGCCAGGCATATAAGACTGAACATGGATGACTGCCTCTTTAATAGATAAATCACCAGTCTGCAAGATCTCATGGACGGGGTTCGAGGCCAGTCATGGCAATCCCAGCAAGTTTCAACTGGATTTGGGTCGAACTTAAGCCATATAATTACGAGAAAAAATATGCTATACAATGTCTTTTGAACAATTGCCAACACTGAATATAATGATACAATATAATGACACAACACAACGAAACATCGCCATACATTACCTTAAAACCCGAACTTCCCTCATCTAGATTTTCCTTCAAGACGCGCTAAATAGACTGTCCTTGGCATCGCTGTCATGAGGCCGGAAATAAACATCTTATCCAACATCAATCCGCTGAATTCGAAGGGAAGTCGCCTCTTTGATCTATAACAAAGAAACTAAAATTCTACAACAAAGAATCCATCACAGCACCAACTACTTCAAATCCCTGACCGCGTTTCGGAGGAATCTGGAAAACGTGAATACATTTTAGGTTAAAATTCAGTATCTGGAAAACGTGGATACATTTTAGATTTAAAGGGACGCGCAAAACAATAACAACAGGGATATTTTGTATAAAATTTAAATCGCACACATTACTAAACTATCAAATTAATAAAGTTTATAAAAGCGAATGAATACAATACAACCTCTAAACAACTTTCAAAAATATCACTTGCTCGCAATTTTATATTTACATAGATAGAAATCATCATCGGAGAGCGAACGTGTGTCAAATTCATAACTCTTAAAGGGACCTCAAATATAAATCTTATCAAGCTAAATTAACCAGATCAAAAATATGATTCAGGGAATCTAGACTAATCAAAGTCTAAAACCCTGTAGAGGAAGAAGAAGACCACGATGAAACTCAGTGATTTATCAAAGAAAAGGTAACTAAATTTGGTCCACGAATAAGACATAACCAAAGCCTAGTGCCTTTGATGTATTACTACAGAAAATAAGTAAATAGTCTAAAAGCCTGTAACAAGAAAGAATAATAATGATAGTAAGTGAATATAGATCGAGGTGCATTCTAGTATTTGTTTTCAATATCACATGTGTAACCTACAATTTCTTCATATTGATATTTATTGTTTATTTATATGTATTCCCTTTCTTTGCAGTTAAAGCAAATACATGACAGGTTTTGGATGATAAACTCCACAAGAACTGTCATAGCATTAGGGAGATATGAGGTGAGTTGTGAGTTTATTGATCCTAAACTGCACTTGAACCATGTGGGATTATTTTTGTTATTTGAAAATTTTGATGCATATATTTCACTAAGAAATTCATTTCTTTTCATTTACTATTCAGTTTAAAAAAAAAAAAATCAGACATTCCATGCTGTAGTTTGTAGAGGCAATTTATGATTAATCTTTACAATGTGGATTCACTAAGCTTGGGCAAATTGAAGATGATATTCCTGAAGAGGACAAAAAGTTGGTCTTTGGTTCAAAAAAATATCTACAGATATGAATGTTAACACCACAAATAAAGGAAAAAAGATCGCAGTAACCACTGCTCACAGACTAAGTCCACTCAGGTTACCCCAGTCATTGAAGTGTGTATGTATTATTGAATTGCTAAACAGATTTTGCGACATAGAGTGCATCTGTACTGTAAAGATTTACTGCACTTTAGTCTTATATGCCTGAAAATCTTATATATTTGAAATTAGTTTATATTATTATGAATCCAGAAAGGTCTTGTGTATAATTTTATTGGCAGTTTGTACACCATTTTTTCAAATTTACAGGTGTGATATGCTTTATATCCTACTGTTCTAGGTTTTGATAGTACTGAAATTTAGGCTATGTATCTAGTTAGGCTATATATCAAGTTTTTTGGTGATGTTCAACTTTTTACTTACATATCCCCTTATTGTTCTATTTCACATTCTGTTTCATCTTTAACTTCATCTTTTACAATGCAATTTTATCACTGTGTTAAAGTTTAGTACTCTCAGAGAATCATGGGAGTGAGGCCTAAGGAGGACCTTTATGGGGAACATATAAGTTCATTATTTCTCAGTGTTAAAGCACAAAAATGAACAATGTGACCCATTCTCTTTCTGTTACATTAGTCACCCTTAGTAATGAGCTAAGTTTAATGTCAATATACACTTCATAAAGTATAAAAGATATGTATCTCTCTATTTCTAGGTTGATTAAGGGCAGTTCACCAACAACCCACATCCGTTCATAAAAAGGCTCAGGATGGAAAATAGCAGCCAAGTATTCTTGGTCTGGGCTGCCCTCATGTTTGTTGCTTGGCCTTCTGATGTTCTTGTTGGAGAGTTTGTCAAGACACTTCCTGCAAAGTAAGTTTACACAGGGAAAACAACTGAGGGAAAAGCATCTGCAATTTTATTACATATATTGAAGTGTGTATGTATGTATATGTATATATGTATATATGTGCACACACAAACACACACACGTGTGTACATGCACACAGAGACACACACACACACACACACATTTCTCCTTGTTGTTTCATAATCACAGTAGTCCTGATCTGCAAAATACCTCTCTATATTGTTGTGCTTATCCTCACGGTCTGTTGGGTGTAACTAGACAGGCCATATTTCTGCATGACAGATATGACCATACTTTCTGACAAGAACAGAATGGCATTTGCAACAGGAACATTCCAATTCTGATATCCACACTTGTCATTCTACATCTTAAGCATCTTGAAATCAGGAGTTCTCAAGCATTTAATCAATTAATTATTATTATTTTTGTAATGCTGATATTGTCAGTAAAAATTTTAGACAGCTTATGAAGGTAATAGTAACTATCACTTGAAGCTAGATGGAAAAGGATGAAGTTCACAAGTGGATTTTTGTTTTAACATACATACTTGCTTTGGTCCTAAGATATTTAGAACTGTCTTCAGATCAACTCTTCATGTCGACTTCTTGATGCTGGCTGATTTTTGTCTTCTCTTCTCTTCTCAGGCTTTGTCCTTCCTTCCTGATGCTAAAATGTTCATAGAGCTTTCACATGGCACAAAGGAAAAGCTTTCCTATGTGAAACACCTTGGAGAAAAGACAAATTGACATACTACTCCTATTTATTGCCACATTTGTCTGTAGGATCTAGGCATTTATGCCATTCTGTGCACCTTGTGATGTAGAATTTAGATTAGTAAAGAGCAATTTATCTAAAGCTGATTTATGCACCCTGATGATGGTGATGATATACTGTATATATTGTAATTTATTAATTAATATTTATACCACATTATTTCAAACATATTTTTTTTACCATCGGGAAGAATATATATCAAATGTAAATGTAACTTCTGATTTTACCGATGATGATTAACTATGAAATGATACATTCTTTTCTCATAGGTCTCTCCTAAGGGCTTCAGATACATTAGTGCATGGTTTCATCGGAGCCTTCTCGTGGCAGCTGATGTGCCTGCTCTGTCCTGCCTTGGAATTCAACGTAACA
>NC_061859.1:283791-316291 GCF_019202785.1 Penaeus chinensis
AGGATAGGATGTTAGTGAAAATGGCATAGAGGGGGAGCAAATGGAATACAATGGGATTTGGAAATGGGGATGTGATTAGAGGTATAGGGCGATCAGATCAAATGAAGAACATGTGTCTCAGGAAGGGAGAGTAACATTGTAGGTGGAAAGTGTAAAAGAGCTAGTATGAAACAATCAGTGGGTGATACGGTAAGAAAAATGGATGTAGAAGTAAGAGAATAATCCAGAGAATGAAATAAGGGAACAGGAGAAGGTGGTGAAGTATCTGGAAGAATGTCAGGAAGGGAGGGTCCGGAGAAGGACGCTATTGAGACACAAGGGAGTCACGTGAGCATCTAAGGGGGGGTGGTAAGGGTAATGAGGAAGAAGGAATGGTAATGCACATGGAGGAGGAGAGGATGTTTTTGGGTGAGTGGGAGGAAGAGGGGGAGGGGAACCCTAGGAGGAGGGGGATGGATATCAAAAGACTTTGGATGGAGGGGAGCTGAGAAATATAGGTTTTCCTATGAGGAGAAGAGGGAATAAATGTCTGAGGAACAGATGGAGAGGTGGGTGTAGGAGAGGATGTGATAGGAGAAGACGGAGTGGAACGTTTAGATTATCTGGTGCGACAGGTAGAGTGAGGAGGAGGAGGGGGAGGCACCAGGGAAGTGGTAGAGCTTGGAGTATCTGGATTTAGACTGGTCAGACAGGGCAGGACACTCCACTGATAAAACCTTCATGGGGGAGGTCATGTCTACGAAAGCTAATCTTGGCAATATTGGTGTAGGACTTGCGTGTAGCATTGGACTGCCACTGCATCATAGTGGATGAGGCAAGCAAGCAGGTCTGACCTGTCCTTGATGTAGATAGGACAATCAGAGATGGAAATAGTTCTGGTACAAGTGTTAAGGAAGGAGTGAGGTTGGGCAGGAATGGGTTTGCCAGTGAGGTCAGTCAGGTTAGATAGTGCATGAGCTTGGGACTCAGATGTAACAGTGACAAGGGGTGAACAAACAGAACAACTGCGAACTGAAACTTTGCCTACATATTTTTTGAGAGATTGATGGAAGAGAAAGGTACTGTCAGAGTATGGGGCTGTAGGGGGAATCACGAAGAACTGATCCCACTTGGCTGGGCCAAAAAGGGTGTGCAGTCGAACGACAAGGGTGAGAGGAAGATGGGGTGGTATGGAGAGGTAGTATTTTTGGTAGGAGGACATAAGGATGAATAGTAGTAATAAGGTGGTTAGGGGTAGACAATGGAGGATGACCTGGGTGGATGATTCGAAATGGAGGTGTTATTAGTATCAGTCAGAGCCATGCTCAAAGGAGAGGTGGGGGTCAGGAAAACAATGAAATAAAATTTAAATAGGCTAACTGATGAAGGGGCAAGCCTTAATGCTGCTAATAAGGGTAAAACATCTTCATTATTGGCCATGGTAAGCATGAAATAAATGGGGAGAGGAAACGGTCTACTCCTCAGGGTCCCCATGTGGGGTAAGGGCTAGGCAATTAACCAATGTAAAATTAATTGAGGTGACGGCTGAGGTCCAAGGCAGGGTGATCCCCTTCATTGGGCCTCAGTCTCCGTCCCCTAAGTCTTCCCACAACAATGAGCAGGGGATTAGGAGGGGTTTAAGGCAAAAGAAAACTGATGCAAACCTTAGAAACACTAAAAATGTACAGTAGTATATTATCTACTTCACACTTCATTTCCATCTAATATAACACAGAAAAACTAAGGTGGTGATGAGCATATATTATATCTTAGAGGAAATATACATTTGCCATTATTTTTTATCCAGTATGAGCACACAACATTAACTCAGGCTAAATGAAAGAGTGAAATACGTATAAGACAGCTTGTTTATTTCATAATTCAACCTTAATTTGTCCATTCACTCCATTGTACAAAAAAAGGAATTACATTCCTGTGTCAAGTCTCTCTCTTAATCTGGCCCCCATAATTTAAATGTCCGATCAAAGGCACACGTAGCAATGATTCCGTCCAATGGTGAAATGTCTACCCCCATGACCTTTTGGCCGTGGCCTTCCAGTGCACGCATGGGCTGGAAGGATCCATGGCACCATAAGCGAACAGAACCATCATATGAACTGGTGACAATATACTGGCCTCCTATTTTATCATACCGAGCCCCTGTGACTATCCCTGTGTGTGCTGGTATACTGTAAATAGAGCGACGTGCTCTAACATCCCAAATTCTGGCAGAATTGTCCTCGCTTCCACTAACAAGATGATAACCATCAGGAGACCAGTTGATACCTAAAATAGCATTCTGGTGTCCAGTCAGAAACATGACGCACCTGCCACTTCTGAGATCCCAGATGCGACCAAATGCATCCATCCCCCCTGTTGCTGCCAGGGACCCATCCCCCTGGAAATCAAGGCAGAAAACGGGTTTGGAATGTCCCTCTTGGAAAAGTACCTCCTCCTGAATCTCAAGGTCCCACAAACGCCAGCTGTTATCATGGACACACGCACCAAGAAACCTCCCACTTGGGTGGAACACTACCCTCGACACTCTTGCTTCAAGACGCGGTAGTTCCCCAAGAGCCTCTCCACACAAATTCCACAACTGGACAGTACCATCACGACCACTTGATACCAAGTTCAGTGCATTTGGTTCCATTGTGAGTGTGGCACTGGGATGCCACTCTATGCAATCAACATAACAATTGTGGCCAGACATCTTTTGCTCTTCCTGGCAATCTGGAACTTTCCATATTTTGCAAAGCCCACTCCAGGAGGAAGTTGCAAGGAGTTTGCCATTAGGACTAAAACTACAGTGAGAGATGGGCCTTGAGTCTGCATTTTGGCTTCCAAGAAGACTGAAAGACCGCAATTTGTTCTGCACCTCTTGTCTCCTGGCTGTGCGAGTGGCCTCTGGGATCTCGTTGTCCAAATGTTCCTTCTTCAATCTTGCTCTTGCTCTGGGAATGGAATATTCAAGAATGAACATTCGGGCCTCCTTCAGTGCCTGAGGACCCTCATGGTACCAGGTTTCCTCTGGGCGCTGGTGCTCTTGCTCAGGTGCCTCCGCATCTTGTGTCCCTGCCACGGTCTTCTTCAGGGCATCTTCTCCCAGGCGAGACAAGAGCTCCTTGAGCCTGTTTCTGCGGTCTGCTGGTCCCTCCCCAAACAGGCAGATGGGCTCTCCCAACTGCCGCAGCTGCTGCTTCACCTGTAGTTTGGAAGACGTTTTGGATTAAATGTCTCACCATATGGAGAAGAATATGATAGTTTTTACCAATGACAAAAAATATACATGTATAATAACATAGATTTTTTTTGGTAAACTAAAAAGAACGTTACAATATATTACTCTATTCAGCAGTCAGATAAACAAGAAGAATCAAAATATTTTAAATGAAAATAAAGATGAATTACTATGACCAAGCTTCAGAGGTTAGTCTGACCTCCTAGAAATAATTAAGAGAAGCCCTTTGCAATGGGCAATCTATTAGGTTTCACAGTGCACTGAATATCTACTATACATCATTCAATATTCATACAAGCAATGTTTCTATTCTATGATTATAAACAAGGAATTTTTTATGAAGATTAACCTGAAACTGAAGGTAAAAAACGGCTAGCTATGTATATGCAGACACATAAGAAGGGGCACAACAAGAAGTATTTAAAAGATCTGCCATAATAATGCTTATTCTGACCACAACATTATGATTTTTCTATATGACATTTGCTGATAAGACTCTCATATTAATGTAATTCACAATGCTCCAACATAGACATCAAGTTTCAGGAATATATTAACATAGCAGTGATAACCAGAGACCTTTCCAAACTCATTAACTAACTGGGTATAGATATATGTTATTATAACTTCACAAATATTGCGATCAACATTCCTTTTATTTCCTCATTAAGAATGATACTTCAGTTTTCAAGTGTAACATAAAAGTTTTTAAATTTGTTAAATATCATTATGCAGTTATAATGATGATGATGATGATAATAATAATAATAATAATAATAATAATAATAATAATAATAATAATAATAATAATAAAAAAAAACATTTATATCTTAATGTATGTCTCTTTTTTCAAAACCTAAATTCATACAGACAATGTATATGTATATGTATATGTATATGTGTATATGTATATATATATATATATATATATATATATATATATACACATATATATATATATATATATATATATATATATATATTCATTTGATCATTTTACTGACTAACTTGTCTAACTAACATAATAGCTAAATGACAAAAAGAAATGCTTATGATTTACAAGCTAAATAACAAATGGGTACTTGTGGAGTAATTTAAAAATATTTAAATTTCACTATAATCCTTTAATTTCCTTATCTTCAACATAAAGGGAAAATACTCAATTCTCACTTAACTTTGCTCTTTTAACAGTTTACATTTTAACTGTTTAAAGTACTGAAGTTAATTAGCCATATACCTTGGAAACTAAGCTTCCATTACAATTTTTTGTCTCTATATCTAATATGAGAATCTGCATCAACACTTCTATTATCAATGACAGAATGAATTCTTAAATGCGTATGTAAAATTCAAAAGAGAAAGAAAGGCATCACTTCACATGTACTGAGAACCCCAAGAAAGGGAAGAGTAACTTCAGGGCACCAACCTCACTGTCGTCTGTTGTGACATGAATCATGCGTGCACGTCTCTTCCTCTCAAATTCTTCCAGTAAAGCCTTCTTCTCGTCCAAGATTTCTGGCTCATCGAGTTCCATGTACTCATTGCTCGTGTGGATATTTGTGGATGCAGCTGGGCTTCCAGGTGAGTCAGCCGGAGACTCACTGCCCCCCATGGTGGCCTCCAGGGACCCATACCACCTCCTCTCCCCTGGTGCCCCTCCACTCCCCAGGGGCACTGGGGAGTTCTCACCCTCAGACATCGTGCAGGAGAGGATTTGTACCCGGGTCCTTTTTTTTACAGTATGATTTGATTGCTGAAGATGGGGTACAGATGAGTTTCAACACATGCCACGAGAGGCAATTTTCCAAAGCAGCCTGAAAAGAAAAACAGACAAATATACTTACCAATAATGACGGCAACATAAGCAGCTATCAATAACTTTATCTGATTAGAGTTTAGAAGGCAAGAGTGTTTTGGCTCAATTTATTGTCCAACTTTACTGAACAAATATTAAGAAATGCATGCTTATATAGTCTCTTAACATGAACTTGAGTTTACAAATATGTGGTCTATACACAAATTAATATTAATTAATTAGAAAACGTTAAAACTAAGACTGCTGGATTTATTACAAACAATTTACAAAGTGCCTGGAATTACAACATATGAAAACGACAAAATAAGTATATTGATGGATCTGCTCCACACACACAATGTTACACAAAATCATAATAGACCACATTCACATTACCAAACACAAATGCATGTTTGCAATAGCTCTACTTTACTTGCAACATAGCTATACATACGAAAAATATCACACTAATTTTGATTGTAGTCTCATTGTCTACATATGATTCATACAAGCTTCCTTAATATATTGAAGACTCCAAAAAAGACACTTTTAATTATAAAAAAACATATTGAGAGAAAAAACGACTTAAGTTTGGTTGACTTGCTGCTTCCTGTTCGTAACGTATACAGTTGTAATGACATAGCTCACTGCTAATTAACTATTAAAATTTATTTTCAAACTTTTTTTTTTGTGCTTGGAAGTAGTTTTTCGCTATTTTTAGCCATAATGACAATACGAAAAAAGTACTGCTGGGTATAATTACACAGAAAATAAATAAAGCAGTTGGTTAACAGAGTAAGCACACTGACGTATTCTAAGAAACTTTTCTTCTATGACAGCGAACTGGAAAAACTTGAAAAACTTATCAGAACCCCGCGAAAGATGCTTTGTGCAACTGCTTCGGGAAAGTCCCAAGGTCTAGGGGGGGGGGGGGGGGGAAGTATGCTCTAGCAAAAGAAGAGCTTGGTCTGGCGCCTCATCTGACAGCAAATTCTAACTAAAACCGAAATTTCCTTCGCCTCCGACATGCTCCCGGCAAATGCAAGACGCGACCCAACCATAAACATTCTAAAAAAAATACACAGTATTGCGAATATTTAAACAGACAACCACTTGCTTACAGAAGGACGCGTTTCAATAACTCAACAGCACCCCAATATCCCTTTCCCTTCCCTGCATCATGAATAACCGAGTCAAAACTCACGCCTTCCAGCCAGCCACGCAGCCGACTCCTTCGCCGCCGAACGTAAACAACTTGTTTTGAAACGTTGGGCGCCGCGCACGCCATCTGTCGGCAGGCGGACGAAGCGCCACAAGGCCCGCGAAATTCAAAGGGCGAATGAGTCTTCGGAGGACTGAGAGAGAGAGAGAGAGAGAGAGAGAGAGAGAGAGAGAGAGAGAGAGAGAGAGAGAGAGAGAGAGAGAGAGAGAGAGACAGAGAGAGAGAGACAGAGAGACAGACAGAGAGAGAGAGAGAAAGAGAGAGAGAGAGAGAGAGAGAGAGAGAGAGAGAGAGAGAGAGAGAGAGAGAGAGAGAGAGAGAGAGAGAGAGAGAGAGAGAGAGAGAGAGAGAGAGAGATAAATAGATAGACAAATATATAGATAGATAGATAGGTAGGTAGAAAGGTAGGTAGGTAGAGAGAGTGAGAAATCTTCTCGTCTCTCACTCTTCTCTCTCTCTGCTTCTCTCTCTCTCTCTCTCGCTGGCGTCCCTTCTCTCTATCTTAACTTCTGCTCTCTTCTCTCGTTCTTCTGCTCTCGTTCTCTCTGCTCTTGCTCGTCTCTGCTCTCTTCTATCTATCTATCTATCTATCTATCTATCTATCTAGTGCTCTGCTCTCTCTGCTCGCCCTCGCACTCGCTTCTCTCGACTCTCGTCCCTTCTTCTCTGCCCCTCGTCTCTCTCTCTCTCTCTCTCTGCTCTCTCTCTCTCCTTCACTCTCTTCGTCCTCTCTCCCTCTCTCTCTGCCACTCGTCGGTCTCTCTCTCTCTATCTGCTGCTCTCTCTCTTCGCTCCCCTCCCTCTACTTCACCTCTCTGCTTGCTCTCCCTCTCTCTCTCTCTCTCGCTCTCTCTCTCTCTCTCTCTCTCTCTCTCTTCCGCCTTCCCTCTCTCCCTCCTCCTCTCTGCTTCTCTCTCTCTCTCTCTCTCTTCTCTCGTCGCTCTCTCTCTCCTCTCTCGCCATCTCTCTCTCTCTCTCGTCTCCATCCCTATCGCTCTCTCTCTCTCCATCCCTTAGCGCTCTCTCTCTCCGCTCTCTCTGCTCTCTCTCTCGCTCTCTCTCTCGCTCTCCCTCTCTCTCTCTCTCTCTCTTTCTCTCTACGTGGCTCTTCTCCACCCCTATCTCTCTCCGTCCTCTCTCTCTCTCGCTCTTCTTTCCCCTCTCTCTCTCTCTTAGCTCTTCTCTCTCTCTCGCGCTCTCTTCCCTCTTTCTGCTCTCTCTCTCTCTCTCTCTCTGCTCTCTTCTCTCTCGTCTCACTACTCCTCTCTCCTCCTGCCACCCTCCTCTTTTTCTCTCTCTCTCTTTGCTCTCTCTCTCTCTCTCTCTCTCACTCCATGCTCTGCTCGTGCTCTCTCTCTCCATCCCTCTCTTCGTCCCTCTCTCTCTCCTCTCTCTCTCTCTCTCTCTCTCTCATCTCTCTCTCTCTCGCTCCTCCCCTACAGCTTTGCTGCTGCGCTCTCTCTCTCCGCTCTGCTCTCTCTCTCTCTCTCTCTCCCCCCTCTCTCTCTCTCACGCTCTCCATGCCTATCTCTCTCTCTTCCATCTCGCTCTCGGCTCTCTCCTGCCTCTCTCTCTCTCTCTCTCTTCTTCTTCCTCGTCGTCTCTCTCCTCTCCTCTTGCTCTCTCTCTCTCTACCCCTAGTCTCTCTCTTCTCTCTCTCCATGTCCTATCTCTTCTCTGCTCTCTCTCTCGCTCGGTCGCTTCTCTCTCTGCTCTCGTCTCTCCGCTCGTCTCTCGCTCTCTCCTCTCTCTCTATCCCTAATACTCTCTCTTCTCTCTCTCTCTCGTCTCTTCCTCTCTTCTCTCGCTCTTCTTGCCTCTCTCTCCTCTCTCTCTCTCGCGCGCGCCTTTCTCGCTCCTCTCTCTTCTTCTCCAGCCCTATCTCCTTTTCTCACCCACCCCCCCTCTCTCTCTCTCCTCTCCTCTCTTCATCTTCTCTCTCTCTCTCTTCTTCTCTTCTCTCGTCCTCTCTGCTCTCCCCTCTCTCTCTCTCGCGCTCTCTCACTCTCGATCTCTCTCTCCATCCCTATCTCGCTCTCTCCAGCCCTCTCTCTCTCTCTTCCTCTCCGCCCCCTCTCTCTCCTCTCTCTCCCCTCGCTCTCTCACTCTCTCTTCTTTCTCCTTCGACTCTGCTCTTCTCTCTCTCTGCTCCATCCCTATTCTCGTCTTCTGCTCCCGATGCGCTAGTATCGTCTCTCTCCCCCTCTCCTCATCTCTCTCCTTCTCTCTTGCTCGCTCTCTTCTCTCTTCTGTCTCTCTGCTCTTTCTTCTCTCTCTGCTCTCTCTCTCTGCCTCTCAGCCGAAGTGCCCCTAGCCTCTCTCTCTCTCCATCCCTGCCCTCTCTCTCTCTGTCCCTCGTCTCTCTCATCTCTCTCTCTCTCTTCTCTGCTTCGCTCTTTCTCCTCTCTCTTCTCCATCCCTTATCTCTCTTCTCTGCTCCAGTCCTATCTCTCTCTCTCTCTGCCTATTCTGGCGCTCCTCTTCTCTTGCTCTGCTTCTCGTCGTAGCTCGTCTCTCTCTTCTCTCGTCGCTCTCTATCTGCGACTCTCACTCTCACTCTCGCTCTCACGCTCTCACTCGCACTCACCCTTCGACTCACTCAGCTCACTCTGTCTGCTCCACTCTCGTTGCTCATCACTCCGTTCTCTCTCACTCCGGCACTCACTGCAGCTCATCAACTCTCTGCGCTCTCTCTCTCTGCTTTCTCTCTCATCTGTTCTCTTCTACTTCTTCTCTCGCTCTCTGCTCTCTCTCTCCCTCTTCCCTACTCTCAGCCACTTCTTCACGGTCTCACTCACTCATTCACCACTCACTCACTCAGCTCTCTTCCTCTCACCCTCTCTCTCTCTCTCTCTCTTCTCTTCTCGCGTCTGCGTCTGCTCTCTTCTCTGCGTCTTCTCTGCTGCTCTCTTTTCGTCTCTCCTCCTTGCTCTCGCTCTCTTCTCTGCAAACCCCCCTACCCTACCACCCCCCCCAGCTGCTATCCCTATCTTACTCTCTCGCTCCATCCGCTATCGTCCGCGCTCTTATGCTCCCGTCTCTGCTCTCTCTTTACCTCGCGCTCTTCTCTCTCTCGTCTCTCTCTCTCTCTCTCTCTCGTCGTCTCTTGCTCGTCTCTTCCTCAACTCTCACTCTTCAACCTCTCACTTCTCATCTCGACTGCTCACGTTCTGCACTCAACTCAGCTCACTCACTCACTCCTCTCTTTGCTCTCTCCCTTCTCTTCTCTCCTCTCTCTCGTCTCTCTCTCTCCTCTCTCTCTTCTCTCTCTCTCGCTCTCTCCGTCTCTCTCCTTCTCTCTTTCCTCTCTCGCTCAAACCCCCCCCTACAACACCCCCCATCCTCCAATCCCTATCGGTCGCTCTCTCTGCTAATTCCCTTCTCTCGCTCTCTCTTCCCTCTCTCGCCTCTCTCGCTCTCTCTCTCTCCTCTCTCTCTGTTTCTCTCGCGCTCTCTCTCTGCTCTGCTCTTCTCTCTCTCTCTCTCTCTCTCTTCTCGCGCGCTCTCCCTCTCAACTCTCTCTCTCACTCTCACTCGCACGCTCACTCTCACTCTCACTCACTCAACTTCACTCACTCACTATACTCACTCTCTCCTCTCCTCCCCTATCTCTCCTCCTTCTCCTCTCTCTCTCTCTCTCTCTCTTCTCTCTCTCGCCCTGCTCTCTCGCGCTCTCTCTCTCACCTCTCTCTCTCCTCTCTCTTCCTCTAACCCCGACAGCACTCCCACCCCCCCATAACCCCCCCAACACATAACTTTTACCCCGCCCCCCGCACCCCATACACACCCCACCCCCCCCACTAACCCCCCCAAGTGACAAACTCACACGATACCGAGACCCGCATATCCGCCCAGACGCCGGTTCGTCAATAACCCGCAACCTCCCCACTGCGTGCTCAGTCTTAAATCACAGCATGAAACCCCTGGAGATGGAATCACCAGTTCAACCACCCAGAGAAGCTTTGCAATATTTACAACGTCAGTCAATCATATCAGCTTCCAGCCCATGATGGGCGTAGCCTAAAGGGCAGCCTTCGTTCCATCTCACTCGCTTTTTTCGCGACAGGGGTCTGGTCGAGCTGGGAGCCCACGGGCCTCCTCCACCCCAGGGGAAGCCCTCGTGGTGCAATTTGGTCCTGCCAACTGACCCATGGACTCGGTGTAAGTCGTTGACGATTACCACTGTCTTAAGAACTCGCGTTCCCACACAACGATAACCTGAATGCGGTCAAACCTGTAATCAATACATGAATCAATACAATAACAAACATAAAACAATCACAATATCAATCATTAAATCAATACAATGATAATAAACCAAAATAATCAACTTATAAGTTGTTACACCGAATACTACTTAGATTTTCCACACTAGACACACAAACGAGATTTATTTCATACGTGTCTAAAATTAACACACTATAGAAAGAATACCTTATACTGTTTGCAAAACCTAACCAAAATATACCCTACCTTATACAAGTAGCCAACAACGAACAGCATACCACCACACGGACACAGAATCATATCTATAGCCATAATGTGTATCTATATACCGGCATACTCCTGACGCGGTAACACGTCACACCACGGGGCCTGTAACCCACACGTTAGGCCCTCGAGGATCGGCCTTTATGTAACGTGTATGTCCGAGCCATTATCCCCCACTCACAAACTGTTCAAAACATAAACCTGAAATATGAAGGTGGCTGTATTGCCCCCCCCTGTATCGGTGAGCCCAACCCGCTTCCTCCATATATCAATGTCCCCAACTAGGGACAAGTCCTGAATTCAGCACATAAATCCAAACGTATGTGAACATCGCGCGACGCGCACTAGGAACCCGACAGACCAAGTCCTAGTAGGTGGCTAGATACTACCGCGTGATGCTGAAGCCCATCAGCAGCTACGGCCAAAATGGAACAATGCCCGATGATAGCTAAAAGCGGGCTACAGTCGGGCGTAGGGGACTAATATAGTAGCAACAAAAGCAAAAGTACCAAGGCCCTCCTCCAAGGCTAAGAACAATAGATAATCAAAATCACTCTCACTAGAGTCACTCGGACACAACACATCTTCACACGGTCCCACACTACTCTGCAAGAATCACACCCACACTAACACCACCCACAGCTCACCCCCCCCCACACACATGACGAAGGCACATGGACCGCACTGCCAAACACCTACCGACAGCCCACGAGGGACACAACACACTACCACACTCGATCTTCACCACACACCCACCCACACAACCCAACCCACAACCTACACACACACCAACACACACACAACACACACCCACACCACACACCCCACCACCATACCACACACACGACACCCGACACACCCACTACCCACAACCATAAACAACACAAACACACTCACACACACGACACAGACACATCACCACACGATACACAGACACACCTACCGTTGTCGATCCCCTTTCTCCATAAGAGTAGCCATACACAAAATCCCTCCCTTCCCCTAACCCCCTCCTGCCCACCCTCCCCCGGGTGTGGCTTATGGATTTTCCCCCTTTCCCCCCCCCATCCAAGGATTCCCCCATCCCCACCACCCCGTGCGAAGCCCCCTGGCATACCCCCTCACACCGGCCTCCTGTGACCCACGACCTTTCACCAAAGAAAATCCCTCCAACTCCAACCCCGCACCCACCCATCGACCCACTAAATCCCAAAAACGGCGCATAGGCACTCTGCCATACTGTGTCCCCCCATACACCCCCCGCCGTGTGTCCACACCTGCTTCTTACCCCCAACCCAAACACATACCCCCATCCCCCCTGTGCCTCTAATCCTCCGTCCGTCACCGTAACCAGGTCTTTTCCGCACATGATCTCCTGGCTTAACTGCAAAAAACCCATATTGATTTAAGATCCACTACTTAACTCGTGGATATGGGAGAAACACAACGTACCTGTACCTTGGCTTGGTGCGAAGCGTGACTACCCCATTGTTTTAACTCCCAGTTCCTCTGTCACCTAACCACCGTCTTAGGGAGGCGGGGGAACGAAGCAGGTTATCGTATCTTGTAGTACGGAGCGTCTGACTAATAATAAAATTCAAAAATAAAAAACTCTTTTCTATTCACAGTTTATTAGGGCAATGAAAACCAGGACCTAATAAAGGTCTAACACCGCAGTAACTTCTCTACCCGCGATACATTATCTGTTGCAGTCATGGCTTTTCCCAGCCCATCACGAATTGCTTGGGTGGCCCCCAGCCCGCCCCCGGTGATGATTCGATTTTCTTTATGGTTCACAAAAAAACCTTCAGCGTCCGACCGCCTGCTAGCACGGTGGGGGTCACCCTAATGGCATATTCCTGGATACGGTCCCTCTGTGCCTGCCATCTGTACCGTCTAGTACCATTCCCCCGGCACCTATTGTGGGTGACGTGGGTCAGCCCTCTCTGTCCAATGGACAAGGGGACCTGTTCGGACATGTAGCACCTCCCGTGGCATCGACCCTGCTCCATATCCGAGGCCACAGGTTTTTTTCCCCCCTACCCGCCCACATTTCTCTTCTGAAACGACCGTGACCATCTAATGATGCACGCAAGACCGGGGCAGTCCCTGGATACAATCCAGTCCACAATAGTACCGTATACTAGCGCCGTGAAACGCGTCGAGAGATTGGTCATTGGGGGCATGCTGCAGCCTACATCTACCTCAAGAAAGGGTCCCGGTTTTGACTCAGGTGGCTTTATCAACGAATCGCATTTTGTTTTGGTTTAACCCTGAGACTTCGGTGGAGTTATCCAACAGACCACCCGGATTATTTTTGGCAATACCAACCGGGGCCAAACCGCGCTAGAAGCCACAGGTTACTGCGAAATTATGTACCCCATGAGGTGTGTTGGATTGTCACACTTCTATTCTTCCTATGACGTCCTGTGTCCATTTGCCCCGTCACTTTATCCTCACACAACTTGCATGGACTAGAACAAAGAGAGTCTTCGTCCCTGCCCGGCTTGGACCAATACAAAGAGATCTTCCTCGCTGGGGGCCTTTTGGATGCCACTATAATGGGCTGCACCGTGGTTACCCACAAGTGGGCCATGCCACCGAGTCCCAACACACCAGCGACCGGCCTTGGACCTGTTACTTATGCCTCCCACCGAGAACCGCCACCCCTTCCTCGTCACCGGCTCAATTGACCACCTAGCTCGTTTCCCCTGTGGACGGACCCTGCCCCATCAGGGTTTGTCCTGCACGGACCAACCGGGGAGGAGGACGCCCGCGTGCCCCAGCTCGATCCAGACCTGTCGCGAGGACTATGCAGGCGAGAGGCTGCCTTGAGGCCCTCGCCAAACTGACCTCCGTGGCTGTGTAGCTCATTTGATTGACTGATTGACTGATATTGTGTGTATAATATATATATATATCACATATATAACTAATATAATAAAGTCCTCGCTCTGGTTCTTATGAAAGCAGAACTCCCCAAGGACACAATGGTCCTCACATTACCCTGTGGTCTCTTCTCTTCCATATCGTAACTTTTTTTGTGCAAGTCCGCCATATTTGCTTGAAGATGAAATAGTCGAAGGGTCCTCTCCACGTGCCCGAGACTTTAAAAGAATTGACAAGTGATAATTTGTATTCCTTAAAAATGCTTGTGTTAACTTATGGTGGGTGTTACGCATAGACGCCTCTCGATCCGCATGAGCCCGCATTACTTCAGAATAAGAAATAAAAACTCATACCATCTGTCTGACTATAATATCCGCGTGTCTTAGTCTAAAGCGCGCCCCGAGTGTTAGTGTGTGGTGTTTTCTAATTATATCCACACACACACACAGCCAAATACCCCCGACGCGCGACACACACCCACCCACCCACACACACACCCACACACCAAAATGCCACACACAGCACACCCCCACACCCACCCACACACACCACCACCCACCCCCACCTGCACACACACACCCATAACACACCACGACACACACACACCACCACAAACCCACCCCGACTACCACACCCACCCACACACCCCACAACACCACACAAACCCACCATACACAGCCACCACCCACCACACACACAAATATATATACACACACACACATATGTTTAAATATATAAAGCCCATCTACACATACATACATCTAGCCATCCATCCATACATCACAAAACTTACATCTATACATACAATCGTACCAATCTAAGAATGAAAACATACATATATATATATTTATAATATATATATATATATATGATAAAACTGTGTGAATATAGATATGTATATATGTGTAATATTATGATATATAGTATATATTATATAAAATATATAATATATATAATATATATATGTTTGGTGTGTTTTGTGTGTGTGTGTGGTGGGTGTGTGTGGTGTGATGGTGTGTCACCCCTACACACACAGTACCACGATTACGACTCTTCTCTACTCAACTCTATCGATCAAAAAATCAAAATCTATGATATATCATCCACACCCCCCGGAGCCCACAACACAACCCACCCACACACATGTAGAGAGTAATTTCTAAGTACTCAGACTATCTCTCACAGGGGGAGTATTACATCTTGACTCACACATTGACAGCACATTACACCCCCCGCCCATACACACACAGACACACACACATGAGTACACAGACTCACATACCCACATACACACAACACTCACACACGACATCACACACAGACACCATACACCCCCCAAACACACACACTCACACACACACACACACAACACTACACATAGCACCACATCCCCCCCCCCCCCCCCCCCCCCCCCACCCGCTCCCCCCCCCGCAACCCTGCCCCCCCACGCCCCCCCCCCCCCCCCCCGCCCCCCCCGCCCCCCCCCCCCCCCCCCCCGCCCCCCCCCCCCCCCCACCCCCTCCACCCCCCCCCTCACTCTAAGCCGCCCCCCCCCACACCCCCCCACCTCCCCCCCCGCACCCCCCCCCACACACCCCCAGCCCACACATAAACGACCACCACGGCCCAGCACACACATACCTCCTCATACTCATACAAGTACTCTCCCTAGTAATCTATCTCACACAACACTATCACTAATCACTCTCTCCCACACCCACCATCGACCATCCCGCACCCCGCTAAGGGGTGCCATTTTTCCCTCCTTCAATATCCTTAAAACCCCGCTCTAACGCCATAGTGGTTCACGAGCACGATGTCAAGAAAGCCCATGAAGACAGTTAACATTAAGTAAGTTATACTAATAAGTCCAAGAAAAGTGAAAAAAGGCAAATCCATAACGCATCGTTATATTTATTAGTAATGACTTTTTGGTATCACAGAGCTAGAATTAATGACGAAGTTTCCTGAACCTTTTTGTGTTCTATAAGATGGCTATGCCTGCGAATGTTAGAGCCACGTGGTGATATTATTAGAGATTATATAGAATGCTATATCTTGTCTTTGTCTTTAGAGGCAGTCGCATGTCGTAAAGCCGTTCGTAATAGTTGCTGTCGATCGGAACCAAACGGTCCATACCACCTACGATCTCTCTCACTCGCTCTGTCTATGGCTATCTTAACAAACTGGACTTCAGGCTGTGATAAATCCACCGTAAGTCCCGAATCCCGCCAGGCAAGACCCAATACAGTGTCTGGCCATTTCGGAATCGGACTAAAAAAGGACAGAAAATCCAGAAATCGGATAAAAACATCCTGGGATTATTCCTCCGCCTCTGCTTCTTCGCGGTCCTTCGGGGCCGCGCGCCCGACGATCCGGCTCTCCGGCCCGTCCCGCCTCGCCTCTCGCGCCGGAACTCGCTCGCTTTGACGGCTTGTAATCATTTCAATATATATTCCAAATAACGTTTCGCGTGCTCTTCTAACTTCTTTGCGGGGAGGCGGGGGCGTTTGATACAATTCCGATATTTCCATGTGCCATATATCCCCGATATTGCATTGCGTCATTCCATCGTGACCAAGTTTATATTTTCTTTTATTTTTAATCGGGCAATGAAATGCAATACAGGGCATTTCCATTCAGCGCTGAAGTATTCGGATTCGATTTGCATTATTTTGTTTTTGATTTTTTCTTAATCCCTTTGTTTTTTATATATGTTTTTCTCATTTATTTTGCTTTGTTTTTTTGTTTATGTATTTACTTGTTTATTTTTGTTGTTGGTTATCTAAATTCTTTCGATTCGTCATGAGAAAAAAGGAAGAGAGAACGATAAAAACACAACAACACACGCCATGGAAAATAGATACATACATGCAACGTGGTAAAGCTTGAAAAACAAAATATCACTTTGGGATATGAAAAGGAGCCAATTTTTTTTTGTTTTTTCCGATCTTGCAAGGCACCATCTGGTTCCGTCCACCTTCTGGATATTTGCATTTGAATATATCTGCACACACACAAACACGGACACATAGACATGGGTGAGTCAGGGTGTGTTGAAGTTCATATGATTGACAGACAGACACAGAGAGGGAAGCAGGAAAAAATATAGACAAACACGTATAAACACACACACACACACACACACACACATATAGATAGAGAGCTAGAAAGATAGAGAGAGAGAAGGAGAGAAGAAGAGAGAGAGAGAAAAAGGAGAGAGACGCCTAAGCGCTCTCGCTCGCCGCTCGCGCTTCCGCGCCTCTTGGCCCTCTCCTGCTCGCTAGCTCTCTCGCTCTCTCTCGCTCTCGCTCTCTCTCCTCCTGCTCTCGTTTCTCGCACGCTCTCTCTCCTCTCGCCGCTCTCCGCTCTCCCCCTCCCTCCCTCCCCTCGCCCTCACTCCCCTCCCCCCCCCCCCCCCCACGCCCCCCTCCCCTCCACTCCCCATCCAACCCACGCACCGAATCTTTCCCAGAAGCCACCACGGAGGCACACGTCGCCGACCCAGCGACACACGCCGACCTGCGATCCTAATTCAAGTCCGAGGATCCTCCACAATGCTTCCCCTCTTGGCGTCGCTTCGAGATGGGCCCTTCCTGCCCCCAGCATCTCTCCTACAGGCGTTCCAGACCCGCCCTTGGCCTCCCAGTCGCGGTTCTCCAGTCTAGAAGGAATCCGCGAGCGAGATTCGCGACGGCATGAACAACACAGCTCACTGAGGTCACGCGTGGTCAATGATGTGGTTGTCCGACCCCGTTTGTGTTTAAATCATTCTTTTGATATTATATAGCTTTCCTCCCTCAAATAAAAGAAACAACTGACCACAAACCAAAAGACAAACCTCACTAATTCGCTTCATGCGTTACAATCAAGAGATAAAGTGCATTAACGTGGATGCATCAATACACCAGTTATATATGAACTTCGTAACTTAGGCAACACGATATAAAGTTCAAATTACTTACTTATATCAAAGTACCTATTAATACAGACCATTATAAAGGACGTTCCCGAACATCACCGAGACCTTGGTCTCAGAGGCTGCCATCCTATACCCCAGGCTGCCACACAAGGGTTCCTGTCCTATTCGAGAGTGTGGTGCTCTCGCAGATTAGGTCCTGAAATCGGTCCTCCTGTTATGGAAAAACTCGCCCAGCATCATACTGCAAGCCCACATCGTGTTTGGAATATCTTAGGCGACTTTTTTTCCTTGATATTTTATTTATCTATCTATTTTTTGAATAACGGAAGCTGAGAAGAACCTTTCACTTCGTGTCAAAAACGGTTTCACTCTTCTATTGCAACAATAATGCTAACATATATAATTATTTTTATTTTTCACTCCCCCTTTCGTTGTTGATCCCCGTTTCTCGGCCTCCTTACGCATTTCCAGAAGAATCTGGTTTATTATTAAAACGATGTCCGATATTTCACACACGCGGCCGTGTCGTCATTCAGCGGAGTCAACGCCCACGCCTCAGTTCTGGGGGGTGGGGGGGGGGGGGGGGGGGGGGGTGGGGGGGGGGTGGGGGGTCAGGGGGGGGGGGGGGGGGGGGGGGGGGGGGGGGGGGGTGGGGGGGGGGGGGGTGGGGGGGGGGGGGAGGGGGGGGGGAGGGGGGGGGGGGGGGTGGGGTGGGGGGGGGGGGGGGAGGGGGGGGGGGTGAGGGGGGGGGGGGGGGGGGGGGGGGGGAGGGGGGTGGAGGGGGGGGTGGGGGGGGGGGGGGGGTGGGGGGGGGGGGGGGGGGGGGGGGGGGGGGGGGGGGGGGGGGGGGGGGGGGGGGGGGGAGGGGGGGGGGGGGGGGGGGGGGGGGGGGGGGGGGGTGGGGGGGGGGGGGGGGGGGGGGGGGGTGGGGGGGGGGGGGAGGGGGGGGGGGGGGGGGGGGGGGGGGGGGGGGGGAGGGGGGGGGGGGGGGGGGGGGGGGGGGGGGGGGGTGGGGGGGGGGGGGGGGGGGGCGGGGGGGGGGGGGGGGGGGGGGGGGGGGGGGGGGGGGTGGGGGGGGGGTGGGGGGGGGGGGGGGGGGGGGGGGGGGGGGGGGGGGGGGGGGGGGGGGGGGGGGGGGGGGGGGGGAGGGGGGGGGTGGGGGGGGGGGGGGGGGGGGGGGGGAGGGGGGGGGGGGGGGGGGGGGGGGGGGGGGGGAGTGGGGGGGGGGGGGGGGGGGGGGGGGGGGGGGGGGGGGGGGGGGGGGGGGGGGGGGGGGGGGGGGGGGGGGGTGGGGGGGGGGGGGGGGGGGGGGGTGGGGGGGGGGGGGGGGGGGGGGGGGGGGGGGGGGTGGGGGGGGGGGGCGGGTCCTTTGGGCTGTAAAGGAGTAGGTATGTCAGGGGCCTCTCTTCTCTCCCCCCCTCCCCCCCCCCCCTTCTCTCTGTCCTATCATGTCCTCTCTCGTCCTCTCTCTCTCTCTCTCTCTCTCGTATCTATTTCTTAACCTCTTATCCCTTCCTCTCTCCTCCTCTCTTAAATAACTCTTTCCTTCTCTTCTCTGTCTGCGACACACAAACTTCTCTCATCTGCTCTCGTCCCCCTCCAACCGCGACACTCTTTTCTCAATCTGTCCTCTCTCTCTCTTACTGTCTACCTCGTTCTCCTCTCCTCGCTCCTTCTCCTCTCTCTCTCCTGGAAAACTCGCCCGCCCCCTCGCTCTCATCTCTTTATCATTGTCTCCCTCCCTCCTCGGTCTCCTCCCTCCCTCCTCCTCTCTCCGTCTCATCTAAAACTCTCTTCTCTCTCCTCTCTTAACTCTTGTCCCCCTCAGCTACTCCTCTTCTCTCCTCTCTCCTCCCTCTCCTCCTCACCCTCTCTTTCTCATGTCTCTCTGTCTGTATTCGTTCTCTGCTCTTTCTCCTTCTCATCGTCTCTCTACCCAAAATTCTTGAAAAAAAAAATGGCAGCAAATCAACTGCACGAGTCTCGCTTGGAGGGGCAATAACAAATTATCTAAACACCAACATGTTTTAGAAAAAAGTTATCTACAGGAACAGCTTTACTACAAATTACTAATGAGATTTATAATAACATAACATAACAAATCAGGTAATGATTCAGGACCATTATGCGACCGTATACTAAGGCATTTTGATAAGTTCGACACCCTGAAATTCTCCTTAACAAATTAGTAAAACATAAAATTGATATACTTTTAGTTTAAATGATATTTATATACCAGGAACCCAATCATCGGTAAGAACATCATAATAGTCAGCCATCAAAACAAGAAGTAGAGCCTTTTGTTTTGGTGTTCGCCGCCAGGAACTCCAATATGATCACAACCGTCCTTACGTTACACAATAGCCCATAACTGCTGGTTCCAAGTGCAAGGGTACGGCGCCGCTGGACTTCACCGATTCTTCATATAGACTCCGTCAGTAGGGGGGGGGGGGGGGAGCAACAGCATTAATAAAAACACGGGCAAGTAACTCTTCAAAATACACAAGCACAGATATCTTTTGAACACGTAATAAAAATTGGCCGTTAAACCAAAAATCACATAAAACTCAACGTATATACTTGCATATGGTGAGTCAGGTCGGCAAGAACATAACGGACCATTCCCGAGTGCCACAACCCCTAAGTCGCCCTATTATGCGTGCGTTAAGCTTCTATATCAACTCGATCACACCTTCTTCACCAGTGAATAATCTAGGATTACAATAAACCGTAATCATGACATTTGAACACAAGACACTGACAAAAGAGACACAGCGACAATTAGTGGGTACCCAACCCCCGTTATATCTTAATCACATCACGAAATCAGACACCACTGAAACTAGCAATCAAGATTGTACAGACTCTCGTCTAAGAGCATAATTCACTTTTGTTCAAATATTTTGGGTTTCGCACAACCTAAAGCCCAGAGACTTCCAACAAGAGACACACAATCCCAACCCCTGTTTGGTCTTGCCAAGTACGGTAAGCATTATAGTGGTTCCCTATCCGTAAACCTTGATATCCCGCTATCACACCCCCGCAAATCCCTCAACCACCTCGAAATGGTTTAACGTCCACACACAAATCTCAGCTACTTGTCAAATGTGTATTAATTTACCAACCCTCCATTCAACTGGGCATATCTCCGAAATGGTTAAACCCGAGCAAACCGTATATGGAACACAACGCCAATGTGTCCAGAACACTTCCGAGTCCAGTTGAATGACTACCTATACCGGGGTACGGGGATGCCACGGACAAAGTTCCCACCGGCCTTGAACCCCCACTTAAGACCCCGAGCTACCAAGAGGCGACAAACACAGCTTCTGTAATTTTTACACCCGCACGATCAACTCCCTGCGCCTCTTAAGTACATCAAATGTAACATAAAATGTAACTATTTAAAGACTATCCAATTGTCCATTTAATGACTAATAGTTTTTGAGTTTAAGCATCTCTCACCGCCCTCTCATCGTCTCAAACGGTCTTCATCTCACTCACGCCTAGCTCAGGACCTATCCTCATCTCCCTAATCCTCTCCGGCGCCTCTACCTCTCCTCCTCTTTCCTCCCTCCTCATCCACGCACACGGGTCCAATCCCTCCCCATCTCTACTCTCTCTCTCTCTCTCTCTCTCCCTCTCTCTCTTCTCTTCCCTCACCTCGCCCTCTCCTTCCCTCTCCTCTCTTAAATTCTTCCTCTCTCTTTCTCTCTTTCTCTCAATCCCCGTTCTCCTCCTTTTCCTTTATCCCCTCTCACTCCTCTCTCTCCTCTCTCCCTCAATCCTCTCTCTCGGCCCTCCCCCCCCCCCCTTCTCTCATCCATCCTCTCCCCTCCTTCCTCCCCTCCTCCCCCTCTCCCTCTCTCTCATCTCTCTTCCTCACTCACCCCTCTCTCTCCTCTTCTTCCCCTCTCCTCTCCATCTCCTCTCTCCTCCCTCATTCTCCCTTCTCCCTTCCTCGTCCATCTCCTCTCCCCTCTCCATCTTTCCGCTCTCTCTCCTCTTTTCTCCTTCCTCACCTTTTCTTTTTTTCCCCTTTCTTTTCCCCCTTTCCTCCTCTTTTGTTCCTCCTCTCTCTTCCCCCTCCTCTCTCTCTCCCCTCCATCTTTTCCCTCTCTCATCAATCTTCATTCTCCCTCTCATCCCCCTCTCCCACCCGCCCCCCCCCCTTCTCTCTCTCTCCACTCTTTTCCCTTCTCCCCCCCTCTCAAATTCCCCTTTTCCTCTCCCCTCCCCATCTTTTCGGTCTCTATCTCCTCCTCCTTTTTCTTCTTTCCATCTTCCTCTAATCTCTCTCTCCTCCCTTTCCCCCTTCCCGTCTCAACCACCCTTCCTCTCCCCCTCCATCTCACTCTCCCTCATCTCATCTTTTCATCTCTTTCTCTCCTCACGTCCATCTCCTCCTCGTCTCTCTCTCCCCCCCTCACCTCTCTCCTCCTCTCCTCCTCAATCTCCATCTCCCTCCCTCCACTCTCCCTCCCCCCCTCTCTCTCCTCCCCCTCTCCTCTCTCTCTTCTCTCTCCTCGCATCTCCCCGTGCCCTCACCTATCTCTCTCTCTCTCATCTCTCTCTCTCTCTCTCTCCTCTTCATCTTTTCCTTTCTCTCCCCTCACTTCCTTCCTCTCTTTTTTCCCCCTCTTTCTCCCTCCTCACTCTCTCCTCCTCCTCTCTCTCAGGTCATCCTCTCTCCTCCTCTCCTCGCTCTCTCGATCTTCACCTCACTCTGCTCTCCTCATCGCGCCTCCTCCACTCTCTTCAACCTCCCCACCCCTCGCCTCCCCCCCCGCTCATCAGTCTCTCATTCTCCTCTCTCTCGACTCTCTCTCTTCTCTCTCATCCTCTCCCATCCATGCCGTCTCCATCTCCCTCACGTCTCGCTCTCTCGTCCCCCTCCCTCCCTCCCCCCCCCCTTTCGTCCACCTCTCACGTCACACTCTCTCTCTCTGGTCCTCCGCTCGGTCCGAGCCCGATAGTCTCGACTCCCCTCGACTCCTCGCCAGCCGACGTCTCCATCTCTCCTCGGCCCGGCAACATCCGTCCAGCTGCGTCATCCGGCTCACGTCTCAGGGCGCCCGGTTGCTCGCAACTCCCGCTCCTCGCCGGGCGTCACTCTCACTCCTCCTCTCTCTCTCTCGGTCGCGGTTCTCCTCTCTTCTCTCTGTCTGGTCGTCCCTCTCTCCCGTCTCTCTCATCTCCATTCATGCTCCTCTCTCTCCCGTGTCGGAACTCTCGTCTCCTCTCTCTCCTCTCGTCTCTCTCTCGCTCCTCTCCTCCCTCTCCCACCTCACTCTCTACTCTCCCTCTCTCTCTCATTTCACTCCCTCACCTCTCTCGTCTCACCTCTTTTCTCTCTCACTCTCTCTCCCTCCCTCCCACTCATCTCTCTCCTCCCCTCCCTCCCTCTCCATCCTCTCTCACCTCTCTCTCGTCTCTCTCTCTCTCACCTCCCTCCGTCCTCTCCCATTCTCTCTCGTCTCTCGTCTCTTTCTCTTTCACGCCTCCCCTTCCCTCTCTCTCTCTCATCCCCTCCCGTCCCTCTCTCTCTCATCGGTCGTCCTCCCCCTCTCCCTCTCTCCTCTCTCTCCTCTCGTCTCCCCTCTCCTCCCTTTCTTCTCCCTTTCCTCTCTCTCTCCCCTCCCTCGCTCTCTCACTCGTACCTCCTCTCCTCAGTTACTCCCCTACATGCTCGTCGATCTCTCTCGGCTCACCCCGCTGCCGTCAGCATCCACTCTCCGACCGTCTCCGACAAGCTCCTATCTCTCCCAGCTCCTTCACCTCCCAAGCCCTCCGCATCCCTCTTCGCTCCCCTCCTCGCTCTCTCTCCTCCTCTCTTCTTCGTCATCTCTCCTTCTTGCTCCGTCTCTCTCTCTTCGTCCATCTCCTCTCTTCTCTCTCTCCCATCCCTCACCTTCACTCTCTCTCTCGTCTCCTTCTCTCCCCCTGCTCCCCTTCTCTCTCCCTCTCTCTTCTCTCACATCTCCTCTCTCTCTCCCTCTCGATTCCGACTCATAATTCTCTCTTTCTCTCTCTCTCCTCCCCCCTCACCACTTAATGCAAATGCGAGGCTATGTAGCTTTACGCGACCGTGCCAAGGGCTGTCCTATTCCGTGCGTTCCCTCCCAGGGGGCGGCTGCAGGTTCGTTTTCAATAGCTGTATGTTTGCTTGTTTGCAATTTTGTTGTTTGTGTGTTCGTTTCTTTGTGTTTGTGAGTGTGTTATAGTGTGCTCTGTATGGCGTGCTTTCTCTTTCTTGTGCTTCCTCCAAGGAACGGGCTGTCGGGCCGTGATACAGTTGCTTGTTGTTTGTTTTGTGTTGTTTTGTTTGAGTGCAGGCAGGGGTCTGTTTATTTTTTTGTATGTGTGTTTGTTTGTTTTTATGTTTGTGTGTGCCTGTTTTATATCTGTGTTTACTTCCTTGTTTATGTGCTTGTTGTTTTTTGTGTATGTATCTGTTTGCTTGTTTATTCGTTTGTATTTCCATTCCTTTACCTTTATCTAATCTAATTTATCTTTTGTTTCTTAATACCATTCACGTAGTCATTATTTATTTAATTTATTCATTTATTCTGTTTCACTTCTTTGTATCTTTCATTTCATTGTCTATTTGTCTATTACTGTTATTCATTTCACCATTTTTGTACCTTCTTCTTTTCCTCTTCCCATTTCTTTTCGATGCATTAGTTCTTCTCTCTGTTTGCATTTCTTTTTTGTTTTCTTCTGCTTCTCCCTCTCCTCTTTTATCGGTTTTGTCCCTCGCCTTTGCGAGGGGAATAACGAGCCTATTTTCTTTCAGGTTATTTCCACAGTCTCAGGGGTTGCTGTTCTATACATACAGTGCATATGCAAATGTGTATATATATAAATATATATATGCATATATATATATATATATATATATATATAATATATATATGTATATAGAATCTCTCTACACACAAACACATATATGTTTCTGCATTTATATAATATATATATAATATATATATATATATAGATATATATTAATACACACACATATTTTATGTATATATAATATATATAAGTATATATATATAATATAAATATAAAATATATGTATATCACAACATATATACATACATATGTATATATCTTATATATTATATATATATATAGATATAATATTTATATATAAATATATAATATATATAATATATAATATATTATAAATCATATAGTATATAGAATACCATCCATACCCACAATGTGTGTGAGGCTGTAGGGGTAAAAGAATATTCTCAATTTAAAAGGGCCCAGGGTCTGAGACTGTATGTTCCAGTGGGGAAAAGGCTCGTGTTCAAAAAACATGTATAGGGTTGAGGGCCCTCAAATACCGGGGATGACCAAAAACCAGAAGCTCACTTTAGGGGGGCCCAGTGATACCTTTCTGCCCGGCCCAAAACGGGCCAGGTTATAAACCCCTCAATTGGGGGGAACTAGACGCGGTAAAATTCCATTTCAAACCAAGAGGCCCATCCCCTAGGACTAAATTAAAACGCCCAAAAATTTATTAAAAATCCAAAATTCAGGGGCAGATCGGGCGGGCCCACGAAGGAGTTTTTGAAGATCTCCGCGTTCGGCCCCCTGGCCCCCGCTGAAAAACCCAAAATTTTTTTTTTTTCTAAAATCAAGGGAGGCCCCTGCCCAGCAAGGCCCTTTTAAAGATTTTGGACAAACCCTTGGCCCAAAGTGGGTGGCGCTGGGGGGGAATTTGTACCCAAAGGGATGGGTTAGCCTTGCCTTTCGTGGAAGGGTACAGAGGCAGTAAAGGATCAAATTAAGTAGATAAATGTGGACTGGTGTTATGGAAAATGATAAAGCATAAAAGACGATAGGTGGTCAGATATGTAGGCAGACGGATGGGGATAAAAATAAATATATATTACCGCCTACAACACACACCCTATAAAACATCCCATATTTTATAAGGGGGAAGATATTGTCAGTCTAGTTGTGCTCAAGTAACCCGGTGTATCTCATATAAAACCATTATTCCCCCAGAAAAAATTTAAATTTAAAAACCAGACCGGGGGAACAAGAGATTTAGAGTAAAACCCCAAAACAAATTCGGGGAACCCCCCCGAATTTGGTCGGTTTTGCAGGTGGCCCCTTTGGTGTATTGTCCGTAATTTAAAAATTTGGGTTCCCCGGTGCCGTGTCGCGCCCGTTGGATGAGCCGGGGTGCTTGCGTGCGTTTGTGCGGGTTTTCGTGTGGGGGGTGCGGGGTGGTGTTTGTTTGAAATTTAATTTCTTTTTTTTTGCTTTTCTATCCCTTTACCCCCCTTTTCTCTTTTTTTTCCGTCCCCCTGTTTTTTTGGTTTCTCTCTCTCTCTCCCCCCTCCCTTCCCCCTCCCCTCTCCCCCCCCCCTCTCTAATTTTTTTTCCTTTTTCCCCTTATTCCTCTCCCCTTTCTCCTCCCCCCCCCTTTCTCTCTCTCCCCCCCCTCCTCTCCCCCTTCCCCTCTTTTTCCCTACCCCCCCATACCCCCCCCCCCACCCCCTTCCCCAACGACCCCCGGCCCTTGTCTAGGGTGTTCCCAATGGAGGGGGGATTAAAACCCCGGTGCGTCTTGTTTTTATTGGCTGATCCGCTTGTCGTGTGCAAGTCAGCAGACTCGGGTGATGACAGCGGTTGTGAGAGAGCGGCGGCGCAGGGTGCAAGGGTGCCGTGCCGTGGGTCGCAGAAAAAGGAATTTTACTCCCCCCAACAATTTAAACTTTGTGTGCTTTTTCCTTCCCAATACTATTTTAATTTTTTGGCCCCTCTTAAAAACCCCAGTTTTTTTCCCGACCTGTGTTGGAAAGAAATGTCAAAACACAAGATATATTTGCGTGATAACTTTTTGAAAATCTGACAAAACCCTCCCCGTCTCAGATCTCTTTCTCAGGGAAAATTTCCGAGGTGACAAAAAACCGCGCGCTATTTTTTAGAAAAAATTTTTTTAAAAACCCCTTTTTAGTTTTTTTTTCCAAACACAAAAAATGTAACGTTCATACCATCTCCCCAAAGAATTTTCCACCTGGAACCCGGTTTTGGTTTATCTGGTGGTTGAAAAGCAAAGGATTTCCCCCAAAATCAAAGAAATTACATAAGATAAAACAATTTTTTTCCCCCCATTTATTAATTTTGCTTGTTATAGGTGAGTTCCAAAAAGCATGGGGAGGCAGAGTGAAATGCACTGATAATACAGATATTATTTTAAAAAGAACCTCAATTTTAGAGGTGGCACTGACCCTTCCCTCCATCGCGAAGACGATGAAAACCAAATATTTGTAATATAGAATAAAATATGGGGGTTTGTATCCACTGCGGGGGCAAAATTTGCGTATCATAAAAACCCTGATAAAAAAGACTATGTATTTTCTCCTCCCCAACAGTCGAACTTTCCTCCTTGCGCTCGCCCCGGTCTGCCCTGCTTCGTCAGAGAGAGAAAGAGGAGAGAAGAGAGAAAGAGAGAGAGAGAGAGAGAGGAGGAGAGAGAGAGAGAGAGAGAGAGGGAGAGAGGAGAGAGAGAGAGGAGAGAGGCGGAGGAAAGATTTAGGGCAGGAAACGGGCTTCCCTTACCTGTTCCCTCCTCTCTCTCCTCTTGGCTTCTTTTCCCCAAATCCTTTTCTTCGCTCTCTTCTCTTTTTTTTCTTGCTCCCCTCAATCCTCTCTCCCTCTCTCTCCTCCTGTCTTTCCTGTTTCTCTCCTTCTCTTCTTCTCTTTCCTTTCTCTCTTTTCTAGTGCCCCCTCTTTTTCCCTCTCTCTCCCACCCCCCTCCCAACACCACCACCATCCCACCACCCCCCCCCCCCCCCCCCTCCCACCCCTTGGGATCACCCCCCCTCCCCAAACCCACCAACCCCCCCCATCCCCTTCCCTCCCCCACCCTCTCCACCATAACCCCCAACAACCCCCACCATTCTCTTCATCAATCATCTTCCCCATCCCATCACCCCCACCATCATCACCCACTCCCCAATCACATCCCCCATCCCACAACCCCACACCCCCCAACCCCCCACCTCATCACTCCCCCACCCCCAACACAACACCAAAAACAACACCCCTAAACAACAACAACAACCAACAAACCCAAAAATCAAAACAAACACCAACAACAAAACAAAACCCAAATCAACAAAAACCAAAAAACACCAACAACCCAACAACTCAACAACAACTCAACAACAAAAAATCCCAAAATCAACATCCTAACAAAACATTTAACAACATCCCCCACCCCCCCCGGGCCCAACCCCCCTAAATCCCGCCCCTTTTCGCCCCTCCCCCCAGCCTTTCCTGAACCAGGCCACTGATTGGTGACCCCAGCAATCGCGCCTTTATCCCTTCCCTCCACTCCTTGGGCCCTTTCCAAAAGCCCCCCCCCCCTTACTTGGGTCTATTTTTACGCCCCATTTTTAATTGAGACGACCTTTTATTGGCTATTCCTTTAACTATTTTTATTTGTATATCTATATTTATTTCTATTCTAACGCCTTTATCTTCTGATGGGCGAGGATAAGCATGTAAACATATATGTACATACATATATATATATATATATATATATATATATATATATATACATACACACATATATAAACATATATATACATATATGTATATATAGATATATATTGTCATTATTATTATTCTTTTTTATTTACACCTATACATACGGATATCAATACATTTATTCATACATATAGCTACATCTTTATTTGCACATGTAGCACACAAACAGCTGTCTCCTCCCTCTCGATAGCCGTCTGCGCCAGCGCTGCTGCGAGCGAACCGCAGGCGGCACAGCCCTCGCAACGCCCCGGCCCCGCGCCGGCTCCCTCTCGGGCAACCAAGGCGGAGGCGCCGCGGGAGAGGGCGGAGGAGGAGCGGCATTCGAAGCACACGAGGACGAAGAAGGGCGGCCACTCCTTTCGCCTTGCGGCCCAGCCCCTGCACCTCCACGTCCCTGGCCAAGGAAGGCATAGCATCTCGCCCGGTTAATGAATTGGCGGGAGTGGATTGCTCCAGCTCCTCCTGCTCCTCCGGCTCTCCCTGCTGCAGCTGTAGCTCCTTCGCCTGCTTCGGTGGACAGGCAACCAGGCTAAACCCCCATGGCTGCGACCTCGATGCCTTCGCCATTAACCAGTTCTACTCGGGAGTATTCCTGGCCTTTGGGTGCAACCACAGAGCCGGGTTTCGGGGAGGTCGAGGACGCAGCATCCGCTCGCGAGAACGTCCTTCCCCAGCAAGTCCAGGACGCGGAAGACCTCTGACAGCACCTCACCCTTCGCTGAGGAGTGGGAACGTCGCGCCCTGGGAGGGCCGGCTGGCTCCTCGACCTCGAGCTCCTTCGGCAGAGGGCGAGGGACGTACGACTTCAGCGCGGCCGTGTCCACTACGAGAGGAGGCAGGTCGCAATAGCCGAGGCGGAGGAGCACGAGCGGAACCCTAGAACTGTAGGCCACTGGGAGGCGGGGCGCTCCGTTTGCTGGGACTGCGAGGGATCGAAGACGAGGGAGTGCATGCAGGGGGGGGGGGGGGATCTGTGTAGCAATTCTGCCTTTAATTCTGACTTTACTTTGGCAAGGGCTATACCAAGTGAGGATTTGTCTGTAAACTTTACATGAAGGTACTCATTTTTGATACGTTATCCACATTTGCTAGGAAAGGGTCTGTGATAGAGTGAAAATCTGAATCGCCGCAAGAAGTCAGGGCCTAGTAATACGTATCCTGGAAATGGACATGCACTGGTTACCGTGAACCTGTGAATTACTTTTAAAGATGAAGATTTTTTAACTTCCACGTCTCTCTCTTCTATCGTATCTAGGTGCCCGTTACTCCTACAAGTAACCTAGATTTACGTGCGCATGAGGAAAACTTTAACAATCTTAGCGACGAGTTGTTAATAAGAAAGACCGCACTTCCTGTATCAATGAAACCCACAACGTTCTTTTCCCCCTACGTTAATCATAATTGTTGGTCTGCCCGTTGAATTAACGTTCTGTCCCGAATTATGTCTCTGTTACTGCGATCGCCGTGAGGGGCGCGCCTCTTTGCTGCCTTTGCCAAGGGGACCCGAGGCCTGGCCCTCCCAGCCTTCGTAAAAGGACACGTATGCCGTCTGTGGTCTGGTCGGCGACAATACCAGCTTACATCGCCTTGCGGTTTTTCTCGGCATTATGCAGTTGAGTACCCTTTGCCCTATGGCAGACACAGTGCAGCACGAAGGGAGCGGCGACGGGTTCGGGGGCGTGTGTCGCAGCGATAGGGAGTGGTTCACGTGTACTACGCTGCGGAGCCCTCGGTGTTCGCGACGAGACGGATTTATCTTACTTTAGTTACTATCTCATGGAGGGGTAACTCTTCACATGCTATCAGAATATCTGCGATTTCTGCAGGCAGGCCACTCATAAAAATCCTCCTGATTAACGCTACAGGATCGCCTATTTCTACTGAATACTCCCTCAAACCCATATATACTATTCCCTCTATTTCTAGTAGGAAATCTTGTGGTGTCTGCCCCGGTCTCATCGATTTACGCTGTAGAATATAAAAATACTCGCTGCTGTTCGCCGTGCCTTTAAATTTTCGACGTAATAAAGATTTAAAATGAGCCCAGTTCTCTACCACTTCAAATGCAGGTGAATTTATGACAAGGTCTGCGGTTCCTTTACAGCGGATGCGCGCGTCTTATCCTTGCCACATCTGCATCGTCTGGAGTTACGAGTTTATGAGTCTGAGCCACATCTCTAGATCTTTACTGCGGGGCAAGTTTTCCTTACTCTTCTTTACTTCGAAGTACGGGATCGCATCTCTATCCCTTTTTACCCTAATTTGTGAAGGCGCTTTTTCGACTGATGTTACTTTATTCGTCGGGTTATTGGCATTAAAGTCATTCCAGAACTTTTGGCTTCCGACAGGTTCCCCACATTACTATTACTTTAAGGACTGGTCATGGCATTTAGAAGGCGGTTTATATTTTCGCCTTGACAGGCGATCATCTCCCTTAACTCATGCATCTCTCTTGCTTCATTCATTCCAGCTCGCGCTTCATTCATTACCACACACGTGACAGTCATTCCGACATATGCTTCATTCATACACTTTCGTAAGTCAGTCATGCCAATCTGTGTCTCATGCAAAAACACAGCTACTCGTTCGTATAACTGTGTTGGCGTAACCTCTGGCACTGCGCTTGCTTGTGCACCTTCCAGATCACCCACTCTTTCAGTTACCCGATCATCTATACTTGATTCATCGAAATCACCATTATCGTTTTCTCCTGCTTTTGACTGGCTTCTTAGATTCGGAATTATCAAAGTATACAGACAGGTTGTGCATAAAAACAACGGTTATTACAGACGCTCGCTCCTCTAATCACGTGCAGAGGATAATAACTAATAAAACACATACAAAACTAGAACACTTATAAAGTGTGCTAGCCAAGCACAAGGTACATTGATGTTAACAAATCATGCTAGCCAATCATAAAGCACATTCTCAAAATCTAACGTTCAAAAATGCATGCGAATTTATTATGCAGTTATACAAACCGTGACCAAATTGGCCGACTTACAAATCTGCGTATTGCAGATTTGTAAGTCTTTAAAAATAAATGCATCAATTGCAAAAAGTCAGGCGAAAACAAGAATACAAATGTAAATACTGCATAGGCGAGTGAGCGTCTAGCTAATGCTTGCGTTGTAATTAATAGGTCTAACTATCGGTCCGTAATACGATACAAACACACTGAACTTGGGCGCTAAATTAATTACAGAGCAATCCACATCGATCCCACCGCGATATTACACCATTTTATATGTAGGTCTGTTGTAGCAATTCTGACGTCTAAATTAAACAAACAAACAAAAGAACACTGGTAGGCGCCACCACGGGACTGGGGTCCCGACCTTAGACTTTGCGTTATATCGACTTATTTGAGGTGATCTGACCGAGCTGGAGGCTTTGGTCAGTGTTTATAACAATGTTGAGTTCTTGGTTGTTCTTTTGCTAATCGACTTCTCACTAATTCATAGCTCATTGTCTTTTGGGGTTATCTTAATAATCTTAAGTACTGGTTTTATATCACAAGAAGGAAAAAAATGAATCATCGCCGTCAGCTAGCGCTCGCTTTCCTCAGAGCACACGGAGCGTAGTATTATCCTTTAAGCACTGGGAAACATGACCTGATTTGTTTGTGTGTTGACGTAGCAGGACTGCCAGAGCACCCAAAAGGAGTCCCCGTCGCCCTTTGTCATCGGCGGCAAGTAGCGTCTCCTTCGCGGTTCTGCCAGCTCTCCGGGGTTACCTAGGTGGCATGGCGGCCTATGCCGCCTGAGGCATAAGCATAGGCAGATTGCTACTGCAGAGGGTCGGAGACGTCGCCCGAACTAGTCAAGTGCGGTCATCATGATGGCACACACACACACACACACACACACACACACACACACACACACACACACGCACACACACACACGCACACACACACACATACACACACACACACACACACACACACACACACATATATGTGTATATCTACCTATCTATCTATCTATCTACACACACAAACATATATATGTATATATACACATATATATGTATATGAGTGTGTGTGTGTGTGTGTGTGTGAATATATAAATATGCATATTCATTTATGTATATATAAATATATATACCTGCATATATATAAATATCTTTTTCTTTTTCTTTTTTTACTTTTTTTTCTTTTTTCTCTTTTTATCTTTTCTTTTCTAACAACCATTCCCTCCACTTGTTAATTCACTACTGAGAGGTTATATGGCAGTGCCACCATTGCCTGATTGGATGCCCTTCCTAATCAACCGCGGTTCGGCGCGCTAACATTTGTGCCACGGCGGTGACTTCCCCAACGACACCTGCGTTTGACTTCTCAAGGCGATATGTCGTTTTCTCAGGCTCGAGCGAGCAGTC